>NC_018247.1:223293-287461 GCF_000227135.1 Leishmania donovani | reverse complement strand
CTCGAGCGATCCGCAAATCTCGCGTAGCGTCTTCGGCGCAGCGCCAGAGCGGACGCTCTCATAGCAGAATCACGCGGGGGCGGGGGGGGGGAGTACCACGATGCTAGCGGAGGAGCAGCCAGCGCAGCATCCGCACTCCATGCGACCCGTATGGAGCTGGGCGACGGTGGACTCCTGTCCCTCGGTGAGCTCAGAATCCTTGCTCATTGGTGTGGAACGGTGGCCGTCGAGTACCTCTCGTTGTGGCGTGCCGCATCCTGCACCGCGATTTTGGGGGGATGCCCGCCTGGCGGCTGAGAAGCGGTGGCCAGATGCGCACGGTGAAGGAGACAAAACAAACAAAACCCCCTGAATCCATCTTCTCGCACCCCGTAGAACAGGTACACTGACAGACAGAGAAAGAGAGTAGTGGAGGTGGTGCTAGCAATAATAGGTAATATGAGGAGAACACGCGGGAGCCACAGGAGAAAGGGAAGGAGCGACTTAACTACCACGGTGCAGCAGTGCGAGGAAAAAGAAGTTCTTTGCTTTCGAACTATAAAGAAGCAAACACAGAGAAAAGAGCTCGGCGACCCAGTTACGTAGCCACACACACACACACACACACACACGCTCAGATACAGATATACACACCGAGAGGGTAAGATCAACAAGGAGGACACACACGCACACAAAGAAGGCAAAGCAGAGAGGAAGGAGACCAGCTAACAGGCCACTTAGGGCGTTGTGGGTCTTCGTGCCTGTCTCTGTGCACATGACACTGAAAGATCGGCGGATGAAGGGAAGGTGTGCGTGTGTGTGTGTGTGCGTGTGGCGGGTGGGCAGAAGACTCGAGATCGCTCCCCTTTTTCAGGGGAGCATAAATGTGTACACGCTTATAGGGTCCGAACGTGCCACAGTCCACGTCCAAACCGAGAAGTCAAGCGCGCGCACGCGGGCGTGCGCAATAAATCGCGATCCGCCTCCATGGGGAAAAGCTCTCGGTACGGAGATGAGAGGAAGGAGGAAAGGGAGAACGAGAGGCTGATGTTTGCGCGCTAGTGGAGAGAAAAACATTGAAGCACACTTGACAATGAACGACAACGACGACCACAAAAACCCCCTCCTCCTCTGGAAAAAAAAAGCGAGACGACGGTTCAATTCACAGAGAAAACCAAAGAAACATGCGAAAAAAAAACCAAAGAAGTGCCGGTGGGTTGTAAAGGCATAAAAAGCGCGAAAAGCACTGGAAGATGCGCCACAGCAAAAGAGGATTGCCGTCCAGAACAAAAACAAGAAAAAGGAACAAGTTAGGAGAGGCGCTCTTCGGCAGTAAAAGAGGTGATGTGTGTGTGTGTGTGATGGATGAGTGTTCGGGGGAGCGCATTGTAGAAGGAGGGGCTAAGCTGGTGTGCAACACGAGGCATCAGCGAAAACCAAAGAAAAACAAACGAAAAGAGGACAGCGCAGAAAGAGTGCACATGCGTGACGACCCTCCCCTACTCCATTCACATACGCCATGTAACAGCGCGTCGTGTCGACCGCGGGAGAATAGGACGAGGGGGTGCGCTGTGGTACCTACGAGAGAGCGAGAGACATCTCAGCACACCGGAAGAAGATACATGCTCCAAGAGAAACTTCATAGCATCGTGCGCATGTGAGGAATGTCTTCGGAAACCAAGGAGAGAATTTGCGGAGGCGTTTGCGGGTACGACGGAGAAAAAAAAACGAGAACCTTCGTGATGTCTGTCCCCTTCTCGCTTTCCCTCTCTCTCACATACATACATGCGGTGACGAAAGCAAACAAAAGACACTCATACGCCTCACCTTTTTCTTTTCAATTCTTTAATCGTGGCCAGTCATCGCGCTCTTTTCATTTTCTTTCTGCCGTCGTCTTGTGTTGTCCGTCTGCGCCTACTTTTTGTCATCGCTGCGGATGGCTCCACTGGCATCATTCGAATACCTTTTATCATCACATGTTCTCCTGCTTGGCTACGACTGTTTCGGTGCGTTTAGCGCCGCCTATCCCCGCAGACGCAGGCACTGATGCCTGTGTGTGGATATTTATGCGGGGCAGACAGACACGCAAGAGGGAGCGACGCAAACAAGTAGAGAGAAAAAAAGTCTTGATGATCTCACAAATGCCTTCTTGTTTTCTTTTTCCTCGTCGTGCTCTCCTTTCTCTCGGTCTTGGTTTCTCGTTTCACCAGGTTGATTGACACGCGCGCAGCAACTCACGCACGATCTATCACCGCGGTCTTTCGTCCACGCACAGTCACTCATGGGTAACATTTCCGAGGTTAGAGGATTCGGTGCGAGCGAGTGAGAGTCGGCGAGTCCACACACATACACGCACACGGGTGCAGACGGAGTAGCAGGCGGAGAGCGACGCTATCGGTCACAGGCATGAGAAACAAAGGAGAAGGGCAGATGTGCGCAGCGAGGGACTCGAATCCGCTGAGGGCAAAGAGAGCAACAGCGGCTCACATCACCACACATGCACACACCTACAAAAATAAAAGAAAGCGCAGTGAGCGTTGCCTGCCCTCATGGAGCATTTGAAGCCCCCCCCCCCATGTGACAGGGCAGATGCCTCTGTGTTTTTGTGTGTCTCAGTGTGATAGACACACAAACACCCAGAGAGGTGCATAGAAGGGGTAGTGTGTGGGTGGGTGGTGGTGGCGGCGCGGGAGAAGAGATACGCTGCGGCAGGTGTACCCCTTTCCACCCACCCACTTGCTAGCGCGCACAGGAGAAGGAATACCCCTGTCCCCCAAAAGTAAGGGGTGGGGAAGAGAACCAATCGAAAAGCAAAAAGGAAATTGTCTTTCGACAGACAACAACACCAACCGCCTCCGCCCTCCTCCACCCTCAATATCCCGCACTCACAAACGCACACACACACAAGTGGAAGAGAACTGAAGAGAGGGAAAGCGCGAAGAGCTGCCGGAGGGAGAGGCATAAAAAGAACCGCGGTGAGCAATACACGAGAAGCAAGTACACACACACAGATATAAAACGAAACAATCAAGGAGTGAGAGTGCATCACGACCGAGCCTGTGAAACAAAAAAAAATCAAGCAAAAAAAGGACACACACACACAAAAACGAAAACGACGCAGGAGAAGAGATCCAGTGAACTAAAATAAAACATAGGAGAGGAGAGAAGGGGAGAAGAGAGGAGAGGCACGCGCGCGTGTGTGTGTGCGTATGCCTGTGTGTTTAAAGTGAAGGCAAAACGAAGAACGCGCGATCGACACACACACACACACACACACACACACACACATGCGCACAAACACATGCACGTGCACACACACACACACACACACACACACGAAAAAAAAAGATGGAGACAAAAAGTCAGGTGGGGGGCGGAGGAGAGGCGACAAACACACATAGAGGCAGAGAGAGGCGGCCAGTCAACAACAAAGAAAGTTAAAATAGAACAACATGCGGACACTTGAGGACGCGCTTACCGAGGTGACGAGAGAAAGGAGAAAGGAAAAAGAGGTGACTGCTGAAGTGAGCGGAGGGAGAGCACAGAAACAACATGTACAGAAACAAGCAATTGAACGCACCAAGGGAAACAAAAAGAAAGTCGAGCGCGAAGTTCAAATAAAAAGAAAAATGGAGGAAGAGGAAGAGGGAAAGAGGGAAAGGTCGGGGGAGGCATTGATGGACTCACTCATCAAGTAAAAGAACAAAAAAAACAAAAGAAGGTGCGCACAGAGAACGCGCATGTGTGTGAAGGGGGCGAGGGAGGAGAGAAGCGAGGTAAGAGAGGGGCGAGAGAGTTGGAGAGCGGCAAGCAAAACACATGAAAACGAAGACACCGGCACACACACACACACACACACACAACAAACGCATACAACACACGCACAGGCAGAGTCCGAAAGAAGAGCAACGAAATGGACAGCAGAAGAAGCTGAACAACGTTGTTGTTGCCGTCTTTCTTTCTATATACATCGTCGCACAAAGGAAACAACGTATGCCAGACAGGTACAGGAAAACAACGGCAGGGAAGCGAGTGGGCGGGTGGGTGCCCCCCTCTTCCTTCGCCCTCTTCTCCCTACGGACACATACACTTGCCAAGACTCCAGAAGATGCTCTTGCTGCAGCTGAGAATACATCCTTGTTTTTTTTTTTGTGTGAAAGCTAACGGAGGAGAGGGCGTAGCACCACCTCACGGCTGTTTACTGTTTGCGGTTGTGCTGCCATGAGCCGCTGTGCACGTGTACGAGAAGCACGCCACTTTTTCAACGTTCTAGTGCCTCTGTGGGTGAGGTTCGCTTCTCACTGCGGCATAAAAGCGGGTCCGGGCACAGACGTGCTGAAGTAGCCGACGGGGACGTAGGTTTTAGGTGTGGCCAAACACGCAGTGGGGTCGCTCACAGGTTGTGCCGGCGCCTGGTGCATCGTCGCAAACATCGGTGACGTCGAGTGCGGTGGGGCCATCTGATAGGACACGGTGGCCATTGGGGCGCCGCCGTGTCCGGTGGCAAAGGCGGCCATCACATTCGGGTACGGCACGGCAGCGGCGCCGTCGAGGTTGTGAGTCGAATGGGGGTATGGCGAGGAGACACCTCCGAGGACGGACGCTCCCGCGTGCGGTGTGCCTTTGCTGCCAAACGACTGCTGCGAGGAAGACAGCGACGACGTGTCGCCCTTCCCGCTCGTCGTCCTCGTCGCCGAAAACGGCGGCAGTGGTGGCGGCTGGGCTGCGTGCGGCGCGTTCGCGCTGCTCGTCTGGGTGCTGTCTGCATGGAAGAAGCTCACGCTTGGAATGGCCGAGCTCGGGGTCGGCGCGAACGTGATGGGCATCAGCGTCTGCACACCGTTACTGGATACCTGCACAACATATGAGGTGGAGACCGCCGTCGGTGGCTGGCCCGGCGATGTCACCGTCGACTGTGACGGCTGCGGCGACTGGATGAAGGAGTGCGTCGACCAAGGCGCGGACGGCACGGAGAAGGGAAGCCCCGTCGGTGGCGAGGTTACAAGCATCGGCGACAAGCAACCCGTTTGCTGCGGCTCCGACGACGGCGGCACCGTCTGCGACAGAAGATGCAGCGAGTTGCTCGGCGGTGTCATCGACGGAGGCTGCAGCTGCGGTTGCTGCAGCGTGTCGGTGAAATAGATAGGCATCGGCCCATGCATGCCGGCAATCGGAGCCGCCTGGCTTGTAAAGGCAGCAGACGCCATGAAACTTCTTGGCATTGCCACCCGCGTCGCGCCGTCGCCGCTGAGGGTAGACGGAGCGTGTGGAGGCGGGTGCAGGAAGGTGCTGTTGGCGGTGCCGCTCATGCAGAGCGGAGCGCTGCTGCTGCTGCTGCCACCGCCCAATGTTGCGGCGCTAGTGGAGAAGTTTGAGGTGGACGGGGTCCTCCCAGACGTGCTGAGGCCCGTCAGTGGGCTGTTCGGGGACTTCTTGCCGCGCGCCTGCATGCAGCTGCGATTGTTCGCGGGAGAAACATTCCCTGACGGCGACATCATCATCAACCGCAGATCCGACGTGGCTATGCTTCGAGAGCCCGTCGATGCATTGCCGCCGTCTGCGGCGCTCGGTGTGGAGCTGGGAGCCGACGCCCTCTTGACGTTGCCGCGCTCCTTTGCCTTCTCCGGCTTCGCCGTCTTGACCGTCGTAAGCAGCGGCCCGCAGAGCGGGGACAGAAAGATGCGGTAAAGCTTCATGTCGTGACTGTACTCCTGCACGTCAGACCACGAGGTTGCGTCGTCCGTCGGGGTGCTGCGCGCGCGCACGATCTCGCTGTGGAGGTGCCCGAGGTGCTGCTCAAAGCACGTCGTGATGGCCGAGTCTCCGAGCAGCGTCTTAGCCCGTGGGTCCGTGGCGAGCCAGTGCTGCACGCGCCGCTCGCGGGACTGGGTATGCTCGCACAGTGTGTACTGCGTCCACGACTCACGGACCGTGGACGTCTGCGTCTGCGTTGTCGCCCACAGCCAGGTAAGCGCTAGCGCGCGGCCGTGGAATAGAAAGACGATGCCGCGCTCCCCCTTCTCACGGTCGTACGTGCACAGCCGCAGGTCGCCTGGGCGGACAAACTGGCTGTTCTCGATGCTGTGCGTGAGGGAGGTGAAGTCGTAGATGAACTTGAGAGCAGGGTAGTTATTGAAAGGGGACGACACGACCAGCGGCAGTTTTGTGATACGCTCGTAGAAGAGCGCCCGCGCAACCGAAACGGGGTCGTGCATGGACGAGCAGCCGTCAGTGCCGCCAGCGAGGGGGCTGGGGGGCAGGTCGCACAGCAGGTTTCGCGCCTCCTCGCCAAGGCCCGCCAACAGCTCCGCAACAGGGCGTCGCTGCAGCTGCTGGAGGACGATCTCGGTGAAGCTGTCCAGGTAGTATCTCGTCGATAGCGCGAGCACGCGCTCCAGCGTCCGGTCGCCGGCGGCCTTGAGGATAGCTTTGCGGATCTGCAGCGTTGGTGTGAAGGCGTCGCGGTCATCGTCGTGGCTGCGCATGTCGAAGCTTCCGATGACGTTCACGCGGTGGCCCTGGAACGTGAAACAGTCGTGCTCCTCGCGGTTGCTGACGTAGATGAACAACACCGCGCACGGCACGGGCTGCACGGCACGTTTAAAGCGCATATACTCCTCAGACTTGAACTGGGACGGACACGGCGACTGCTCATGGTGGTTGTGAGTGTCACTGTCACTGGGGCTGCAGGACTCGTCCACGCGGCGGTGGTGCGCCTGGAGGAGGCCCTTGAGCCTCAGGAACCAGTCGGTTGCACAGTCCTCAGCGCTCGGCATCTTCAACGTCTTCTCATCCTGCGGCGGTGCCGTCGGCGTAGACGGGGGCAGCAGCATGTGCGACGTGGCGGCGTTGAGAGATAAAGTGGCAGACACGGCTGACGCCGAGTGGGCGGGGCTGTTGCCGGCCTCGTCCGACGAGGAGGCGCGCAGGGACAGGGACGTTGAGCGCAGCCAACTCGTCGTCTCACGCGGCGGGCACGGGTTCTGCAGGCTTGTCGCGTGACCACTGTTGACGCTGTTGTGGGGCGGCAAAGATGGCGTGCCGATGGCGCCGAGGAAGAACGGCTCCACGGAAGTGGGCGGCTGGCTGCTCTTGTCGCTCTCCTCCGCCTCTTTCTCGAGCGTCGGGTCGTACACGTCTACCTCCCCGTCGCACTGCATGATGTGCTGGAGGTGCGCCATGCTGATCGTTGGCGTCTGCAGTGCACCGGCGTCGAGCATCTCCTCGTTCGTGTCAAACAAAGAGCGCTCGACCGTGTCGAGAAAAGCTTCAAGGTCTGCCTCCGTATAGTTGGCAGGAGGCACCTCTGCCATGCTGTAGCCGCGAGGGCGTGTATGGCTGTAGCGCACGTTGGGGTCATTGCGAACACGAATAAATTGCTGCCGCAGTTGCGGGTTTTGGTCGTTGAAGTAGGCGCGAGTGATCGGGATGAGGCCGATTTCGTGGTTGCCGTAACGCAGCGACCGAATGATCGGCTTCGCCTCACGTGAAGGGGTGGCGCCCATCTTGTGCTTGTGGGGTTGATCCTTTGGGCCCACAGACACACGGGAGAATACAGTAATAATAATGGAAGGGAAGAGAAGGCCCAGCGGTGGTTACGATAAAATACGTGCGCAAAAAGCGACTCAAGAGACAGACCCGCTTCGCCCTACTCTTGCCGCTCAATTTTCGGAGCACCGGAAAGAGAGGGGGGGGGGAATGGCCGAAAAGAATATAATATATACGAAGAGAACCCACCGATCTAAAAATAAAATAGGAAAAAATAAGAGAGAAAAGCAGGTGACCGCAGAAGAGGTGGCGGGCTCACTCGCAAAAGGGGGGTCGAGCCAAAACAGCAACAACAACAACCAAGTCCTTTCTTCCGAAGGGAAATATAAACAAGAGAGAGAGGAAAACGACACGCTTGTCTGCGATCGCCCAGTAAACACGTGCCGTTTTGTGAGGGAGAGACAAGCGAGTGGCGCTGATACTTCCGAGAGGCTTACACAGACACACACACACACACAGGAGCGAAGAAGAAAAGGAAAAAGAGCAGCAGGAGAACGGGGGGCGCTTTCCTTGACTTCACCTCCCTTTCGCCGACTTTGGTGCACCTCGTTTTCGTTTCTTTACCTTGAGGAAAATTTTTTTTCGAAGTTTTCGCGTTACCGTGGCCTCAGCGCTTTTTTTTAACTATCGTTGCGTTTTTTTTTTTGCGTTGGCTTTCTTTCGTTTTTGGTTTCGCTGTTGTCGCTGCCGAATTACTGGCCAAGGAGCGGCACGCGCGCGCACACACACACACACACACACGCAGACACACAGACACAGACACACGAAAACAACAACAACGCGCGGTACGCGAGAGCAACGGGGGTGGGGAAGGAGGGAAGAAGAGAGGGGAGAAGAATGGCAGTGAGACAGAAGACTCAGAGATAAAGAACGAAGAGAAAGAAACCACCTAAAAAACCGACGAAAAGTAGGGAAGCGAGGGAGCCACGGAAACAGAAGGCGTGTGCTGCTGGTGCTGCTGCTGCTGTGGAAGAGACGAGCGTGCGAAGATGATTAGGGTTGCTGAGAAAAAAGAACACACACACACATACATACATACACACTCACAGAGGAAGGCGAACACAAATAAAGAAAAAAGAGAACGTGAGAGCGTGGACGATATGTGCGAAAGGGAACACCTTCGGTGGTGGTGGTGGGTAGAGAAAAAAACGAGCGCACGTAAATTAATTAGTAGACGCGAAAGCAAACGGGGAGAAAACGCGAACAATGACGAGCACGGATGAGTGGGTGAGCGAGCGCGCGCGCGGGGGTGCGCAGCGGCCTGAAGTGACCCGCCTTCTTTTGGGCTTTGGCTGTTCTCTGCGTCCTTTTGTTGGCCGCTTTTTTGCGTTTCTCACGGCTTGCTACTTTGGGCTGGCGGGAGGGGGATGGGGGGGGGAGGAAAGAAGTGGGGGGCGGGGCGGAGAAGGGCAACGTAGAGCACGATGAAGACACGCAGAAGCCGACAAGGCGTTGCAATGGAAGAGAGTGAAAAGTGGGGGGGGGGGAACAGCACGCCGGGCTTCCTCCAGGAAACAAACCAAACAACGGGGGGGGGGAGAGAAAAGAGCACACGGTCGGCGTAAAACGAGAGAAACGGTGCTGCGACAGGCAGCCTAGGAATGGAGGGCGCGATTTGGAGGAGGCGAGAAAAGTTACGAGAAGAGAAGGTGTGAAGGGTGGTGGTAAGAAGAAGCGAAGAAAGGGAGAGAGGGAGACCTGGTCACTGTGAAGCACACGGACCCAAAGAATACGCACAGACACACCTAAACACACACACACACACACAGTCGCTCCCCCCAAAAAAAAAAGAAGGGAGGGAAGGAAGGGGTAGAATGAGAGATAAAGAGAAAACACACACACACACCGTTAGAGCAGTTAAGGAGATGAACACAAGAGGAGGAGGGCGGATTAGAGGGGAAGAGGGCGCAAAGAACAAACGGAAGAAAAGGAAAAACAAAAACAAAAACGTCACAACTTACTTGCACACACACAGTCACAAAGACGGGACGGTTGCGCACTCAAAATGAATAGTTCAAGAGTGAGCGAGAGATGGTGAGTGGAAAGAGGAGAGCTGATGGCGGCAACGAAACCAACAGCTGAAGTACGAGCAGAACGAAGAAGGCGGCAAGGACAAAAGAAAAAAAAAACGAACGCTTTTCAAGAGTGTGTGTGAGAGAAGTGCGTCAGGCAGCAAGGAAGAAACCAGCAAAAAAAAGAACAAAATGAAGCGAGGTAGGGAGTCAAACCAACAACACGAAGCAGAAACACCGCTTATGCCAAACGGAAACACACTCACAGAAGCGAGAGAGGAATTCAGGGGAGGGATGAGGGGGGATGGGGGTGTGGGGCGAAACAACAAACCAGACAAATCAGAGGAACAACAACAAAAAGAAAAGAGTGTTTGAGCAAAACCGAGAGAGAGGACGAGCCGATAAAACACAAATAAAAAGAAAGGGAAGAAAAGAAGGCGAACCGCGAAATAAAAGAAATACGAAACCACAAGAAAACAACCGATGCGAGGACAAGAGAGGGAGAGAGACGTGCCGTGCGTCTGTGTATTTGTGTGTAGTGGCAGAAGATAGATGATGAAGGAAGAGGAGCGAGAGCACGTAGATTTCAAAGCCACAGAAAAAAAAAACAAAACACACGCACACAAATACACGAACACACCCGCAACAAACCACAACACACAGGCTAAGGTAGGCGAATGTGTGATAGCTGAGAGGAAACACCTCTTTTTCGCTACCGTTTTTTTTTTGCTTTCTTTTTCTTTTTGGTTGTTGTTGTTGCGCACGTGACTTTGCGCTTCCTGCTCTCTGAACACGACGAAGGACGTAGAGGCAGATACGCACACGCACAGAAATATGAATCCCGGCCAGAGGAAAGGGGGGAGGGGGGAAGGGAGCCCGCGAGAGGAGAGTACACGGCGATGAATATCGAGGGTGTGGCAGAGATGGGG
Source organism: Leishmania donovani (assembly GCF_000227135.1). Taxonomy (NCBI): domain Eukaryota; phylum Euglenozoa; class Kinetoplastea; order Trypanosomatida; family Trypanosomatidae; genus Leishmania; species Leishmania donovani. The sequence continues at coordinate 276,993 of NC_018247.1, read as the reverse complement.
AGAGAGAGGCTTGACTCTGTTGGGATCGAAGAGAGCGGAAGTGGTGTTGCTGATGAGAGGAAGAGGCTTCTGTAAGTATGCGTGTGTGTTTGTGATGGGGTAGATGAAGAGCACACACAAAAAAGACACAGAAACAAGCAAGACTAGACGAAGAAACGGAAAGCAGAACGAAAAGGGGGGAACACTGTGAAACCAACGAAACGATATATTAGTAAAGAAGGGAGACAGTGACGAAGAGGGAGGACGTAGAGAGAAGGCGGAGGTATCTTCTCAGGGCGAACGGGTTTGGGTGGGTGGAGCCGCTGCGTCGGGGAGGAGGCACAGCAGCAAAAAGGAGAAATACACGAAGGGCTACAGGAAGCAAGCAAGCGAAAGAAAAGAAAACCGCAAGAATAGCCGACCACACGGTGAACGAGCTGGTAGAATAATGTGCACGCAGATAGACAGCACCCATACAACCAGAAGCGCAGACAGACACACGCGCGAGCAGCTACACGCTACCAGCAAGTCTGTGAAGCACAAGCACAGACACGCACCGAGATAGACTTGTAGAGGGAGAGAAAAACAGCAAAAAAAAAACAAAAAAACGACAAAACAAAATACCAGACAGAGAGAGGAGAGAGTGTAGGGCTAGGGGCGGCGACGGAGGCAGAAAGAGAATTGGAAGAGGCAATGACGAGGCCACACAAAGTGATGTGCAGATGGGGAAAAGGGAGGGCGAATCCGAGCCCGAGCAAGAGGAAACGAGAAAGAGTACAACAACAAACAAGGACGCATGTAAAATGGGAAAACAACTAAAAATAAGGGGATGCGTGAGAGAGGGAGAGCGATTAAAAGAAACAAAATGCCGAAAACAGAAGAAAAAACGTCCGGTCCGAAGAAGAGAAGGCACACACACACACAAAGTACAATACAAAAAAGAAGAAAGCAAGAGTTCAGAAAGATCAGAGGGAGAGACCAACGAAAGTACAGGGAAGGACAGTGAGGGAGGAGATGAGGAAGCAAAAAAAAAACGGAAAAGCACAAACACGCAACCGCACACGAGGAGAGGCTGCTGAGATGGACACCGGAAGGTGGGATGAAGCAAAGAACAAGACACACACACACACACACAAAAACAAAAAAAAGGTAAAACAAAGTCGAAGAGAAACACAGGAATAGCGGTGTTTCGTGAATTGATGGGCACCAAGCGTTACCGAACGGTGAGGATGTTGGTGATGAATAGGGTGGGTGGGTGGGGATTGCGTGAGCAGAACGGGTGAGGTAGGCGGCGTGCGTTGGAGACGGGCCTGCGTCCTCGATCCGGTGCACGTGAGAGAGAGGTGAGGACGCGAGTCGATCGATTTGCTTGACTGTAATACGCGTAGTGGAGGATGGTAGAGCTCCACGTGGAACACGTACTACTCGTACACACACACACACCAAGAAAAAAAAGAGGACAACAGGGCGGCACTCTCTTAGAAGTGCCTTTGACGTATTTGATTTACTCTTGCACTCGCTTTATTTTCTTTTCGGCTGAAGTGTTTCTGTGTATCTGTTCGTGTGTGCGCCGCGATGATACGAGAGAGAAAGGGTGCGCCTATTATGTGAATGAGCGCAGGTATATATGTGTTTGTGTCGCGGTGGCCGACGAAGTTTTCAATATTTACATATAGATAGCGAGGAGCAACAAGGGCGCGAAAAAGAAGATATACGAGTATGTGCGGTGGAACGCACGCACAGACACACAAGACAGACAAGGGGCGGAAAAAAGGAGCCGGGGGAGGGGCGAGGGACAGAGGAACACTTTTGAATTTTTTTTGTTTCGGTTACTTAACGGTTATGCTTTTCTTTCCTTGCTGTTGTGGTTCGGTCCTTTTCTCCTTCTTCGCCTTGCTGGTGTCTTTCCCCCACGCCCTCTCTTATGTGGCGTCACTTGTGGAAGAGAAAGACAAGTAGAGCCAGGAAAACACGCGGAAAAACAACAGCGAAGGTGAAGGGAGATCACCAAAAAAGTAAAGGCGCGTGCAAGGGCAAGGCGAGTGAGATACAGAGAGGGACAGACGCACACGCGCGAAACCAACAACACGCTTGCACACCCAAAAGGGGCGGGGGAGAGAAAAGACCGAACAATTAAAAGACTACGAGCAGCGCGCGCACACACACACACGGACAGACAGGGCAACAGCCAGGCACGAAGACGGATGGATAGCGGAAAAGCTGGTTCGATCTTGTGCCCGTTTGCGTGTATGGGTTTGGGTGCAACCAGACGAGGAAATTCAAATCCTAATTTCCACCGAAAGTAACAGACAAGGATGTGTGCTGTACTACAGAGAATCAGAAACACCGTCGCAGCCGCTCGAGGAGGGGGGGGGAGAGGGAGGGAGAGCGGCACGTGACGAGAGCGAGGGAAAAAGAGAAAAGCCTTGACAAACAAAAATGGCCAAAAGAAAAAAGACAAAGAAAGAAGGGCAGATATTTGCAGCCGACGACTGAGCTAGACAGCGAATAAAGAGATGGAACAGACAAGAGGGAGGAGACGAGAGAAACAGAGTAGAAAAACAAACAACAACAAAGAATAACTACACTGGCAGTATGGGTGTGCCTGTCTCTGTCTCTTCGCGCGAGAGACACACAGAGAGAGACACAGACTCAACAGTAACGGAAGCGCGCAGATATGTGAGAGAGAGATCAGCAGCAGCAAGCCGAGAACCGAGTCAAGAGACAGCGTGCACAAGCTAGACAAGGGCACAGGAGGCAGCTGCAGCAGTGGTAGTGGTGGTGGCGATGATAGGAAGAACGCGACTGGAGAAAGAGGGAAGGAGAGAGAAGTAACAGCAAGCGAAACGGGAGAAACGAACAAAAAAAAAGAACGAAGAAGAGCGGGGATGGAAGGTGGTGGACAAATACGAAAGGAAAGTGAAGTGCACACGTGCACGCACACGCGCGGAGGTGATACAGAGAACAACTTCAGCGAAATGCAGGACGAGGGCACGGAAAAACAAAACGAACAAAAAGAAAGCAAAACACGGAAAAAACAAAGAAATACGAAACCACAAACCGGCGCACGAGATTAATAGCACAAAGGCAGGAATGCACACACACACACACACACACACACACACGAGCCAAAGAAAACACCAGCACACCGTGTGCGTGTGCGCGTGCGCGCTTTTTGTTTGGGTGCCTGCGTTCTTCTCGGGCTATGGAGAACAGGAAAGGGAAGGGGGAGAGCGAAGGAGGAGAGAAGCCAGGATGTCAGGGACAATACGCACACTTAAGTTGCGAAACGTAGAGAGGAGTGAGAACGACCAGAAGGGGGTGGGGGTGTCTGATGGATGGAGAGAAGCGAATGTGAACCACGAAACAGCAAAGGAAGAGCGGTATAACGCGAAGGGGCTGTGCTGTCCTTCTTCTGACGCGTGTTGCTTTTCGTTTTTTTTTTTGTTTTGTTTTGGTATCGGCCGCTCCTTCTCGTTTCGTGCCGTCAGGCCCCTCCTCTTGCGCTTCCACCGCTGCGTCTTTGCGCGGAGCGGAAGGGGCGCCGAGGCAGAGATATCGCGCCTGCCTTTCAGCTCGTAAGGATGCGCTATTCAGAGGGGGGGGGGGCAAGAGAGGCAAAGAGAGGCGGGAAGAGGGGGCGGCGCTCCTTCGTTTTTTTTTTTCTGCGTTGTGTGCTTTTGCCTGTGCTCCGCACGCCTGTGACTGTGTCGATCTCCCTCCCCCCGCTCGCGCTGTCGACGGACAAGGCAAAGGCAAAGAGGATGAAGAAGAAGGATACAACCGAGAAGCACGCAAGCGCACAAACAGCACAACACACACACACACACACACACACACAAAGAAAAAGAAGGCCCTGAAAAGGAGAGATCTCCGACGTTTTCGATTGCGTGTCGCCTCGTTTTTTTTTTTTTTTGCGTTCTCAGCCTGAAGACTCTCGTCGTTTCCTTTCCTGCCCTTTTTTTTCTTCTTGTTCGCTTGTTCGTATCGCTTACCGTCACTTGTGTGGCACTTTTATGCGAAGGAAGCGCCGTGGGGGAGTGGTGAAGGGACAGAGAGAGAGAGATAGAGAGAGGAGGATGCAACGCCGGGAGAATAAAGGAGGTTGCTGCTGTGTGACGCGAGAGCGAGCAGAGGGCGAGAGAGACGGGGAAAGCGCCAAGCAGGAGGAGGAAAGAAGAGGAGCAGGTGAGCACACAAAGATGCCACACACGCTCACACAAAGAAGGTCGGCCTGTGGTTGCTTGCCGCTGTTCTCCCCTCGTTTTCTTTTCCTCGATGCGCTTGGCGCAAGCACGAAATACAACGTCGTTGTTGACCGTAGCCTTGAGGGCCCATTCGCCGCGTCGTCCTTGCGCTTTTTTTTCCTCAACACAGACAGACACCACCTTTTCTTATGTTCTCGGTTTTCAATTCTGCGTGTATCGCAAAGTCGTGCGTGTCCGTGCTTTCGCTGCCTTGCGCGTGCCACCTGGAGCGAGTCTCGACTTTAGAGGCAAGCGGAGGGGGCGGCGGGGCCGGCGAGGAGGACAGCGGCCTGTGTGGTGGCGGTGGTGGTGGCGCGGATGGGACTGTGCGAAGCGCAGCCGCAACGGAGAGAGAACGTGTGCGCGTGCGTGGCTGTGAAACTCTCGCGCCGCTGCCGTTGTGCTTGCCAAGCTCGCAGGCAGGCCTTGGAGAGAGTTGCGCCTTGCGTTTCCAGAACTGTGCGTATATGCGTGCACGCCAGAGTAGGAGCGGGAAAGATCGGAAGAGCCAATGTTATCGCGTGCGTGCGTGGATGCACGAATTGGAGCCGAGGCAAACGAAAATGAAGGACAACAACAACAAAAAAAAACTACAACGCGAGATTCACAGATGATAGGGCAGCAGTGCAAGGTAAGCCGGCAGAAGTGAAGGGACCCCACCACCACAAGAAAAGCGTGTGTGATGTAGAGGGTGCGCAGGTGAGCCAGGGGAACGGCAATGATGGCGGTGGTGAAGGAGCCGCAGCAGAAAAAAAAACGCAGAAAACACACACACACACACACACCTGCACAGTTCGAGAGTAGCGCTTGACGTAACGTTTTGGTTCTGTTTTTCCCTTGTTCACGTCAAACGTGTCGTCTTTCGTATGACGTCTGTCTCTGTGTGTCTGTGTGTGCCGAAAGGAAGAGGGGAGGCACAACGTTCGATTTTGGTGGGGCAGAAGACGCATCGGCGGCGCACAGAGAGAGGGAGAGGCGGGCAGATGGGGCGAGTGAAGGACGTGGGAAGGAAAGAGCGATCAAAAAAAAAAGAATCTAAGATGTGTACACACCCAGCACACCCAGGGCTGAGCAAAAAGCCGGCGACAATGGGACAGAGCACGGCTGTCTCCTCTGCCTCCCGGCCGCCTCTCTCTGTCTCGTGCGGGAGAAACGACTACGTCGTTTTCACGTCCATGTGAAGTTCTGCTCACCCTTCCGTACATCATAAAAAAGGGAGGGAGAGGAGGTGAGCGAGCACGGTGGATGCACATCGGCATAGCTGCATGGTGCTCCTTTTTTTCTGCCTTTCCGTTTCAATACGTTTTTCGTTGTTAATTCAAGCATCACCACAGAGGCACTACACGGCACAACCCGTCAATAGCCGCCACCACAACCACGGAGACGCATACAAGAATTCCAAAGCCGAAAAGAATAATAACAATAAAACAGCACATGGCAAGGACCAAAATTCAACCAAGGAAAGAGGACATGGATGGCAGCGGGTGGGGTGGGGTGAGGGCCAATGAGTGACGTACGTGTGCCTCACATCACACCGAGAGAGGGAAAGAAAGCGATGAGACACCGTAAGGGCGGCAGTGAATGAAAATATTACGAAAGACACAAAAACAAAACAGTCGAGTGCGAAAAGACAAAACATAGAGGTTTGCCTGAGCGAGAGGGAGACGAGGAGAGCAAGATGAGTGTTCACGGAAACGCCATGATTCTCTGCAGAACCCCTCGTCTTCCTTTTCCTTTGTTGCGCGTCTGTCCAAGGTTTAACAACTCAGAGAACTTACAAGGGGGAGGGGAGCCGAAGGCGTCTTGTCTGCGTCACCAGCGAGTGCAAGCTGCACGGGGCACACGCCATACCCTATTTTCAGGCTTCTCTTATCACTGCCATCACACGTCACGTCTCGTCCTTTCCTCTGCTTCCTTCGTTGGGTCGTCTGCCACAAACTCACATACAAGCAAAGCAGCACCGAAAACACACGCACACACACGCACTGCATCAGCAACTCGGCAGCTGGAAGGGGATCCGACATCGACCACGTGACGACGGAAAGAAACGGGGGAGGGGGCGCGCAGACGATGGGAATAGGCGCACGTGAGGGGAGACAGAAGGGGAGGAGACCTCCACCCTGCCAAAGAAAAAAAAAGGACATCCTTCACAAGAGGCCGACAACAGAAGAAACGCTGAAAAGGAAAAGAAATACAAAGAAACCAGAGAGGCGACACGAAAGACGGGAGCGGGGGGAGGGGAGGGGGCAGTCCTGCAGCCGTGAAAAACAGCATCGAAGGGGGCGGAGATGCCCAGAGCAGGTGGTTCGCAAGAAACGAAGTCAAGGCAAGAGAGAGAGAGACCATGCGTCCCGAATAACCGGAAAGAACGAAGAGAAAAGGTCAGGAGGGAGGGACAAGGCAAGTATGACGCAGGGGGTGGAGCCAATGGCCTTCTTCGCACACCCAAACCCCTCTTCCCGTCACTTTATTTCTCCACCTCCCCAAGCGGCGGCTCTCATCGATGCGATTGCCGAGGCGAGGATTGCGGGGGCAAAAAAAGAAAACGGGTGAACACACACGCAAAACAAAACAGCGACACGGCAGCGAAAAAGAAGGGGAAAGGAGGCGCGGAGGGGGGGGGACGAAATCGTAATAATAAAAGAAACGGAGCGAACAGAAGACGGAGACACAGCCAAGGTGGCCCATGTGCGAAAGAATCCATCAGCGGGGCGAGCTGAGTGTGCCGCGATGGGATGGGAAAGATAAAAAAAGCAAAGAGGTAGGAGAAGGGCGGGACACGCGCGTCTGTGGTTTATGCGTGTGCGTGCTAGTTTTGGACGTGAAGCTGTTGGGCACCCGTGGATTCAGGGGAAGCACATCAGTGTAGGCGGACGCGCGCACGTGAGAGCAAGAGCGTCTCGACGCCATTCCTCATGATTTCCTCCTTACCCTCACAGCGTACCTTTCACGGTCCGCAAGCCCAAGAACCAGCAAACACTCACGCACACGCATACACAGTGGCGTGCAGGCTATGTTCTCCAGCTCACATGAGTCCGCTGAACGAGGCAGAGGCAAACAAAAAAAAAAACAAAGAAGGTAAAGCCACGAAAGTCGGAGAGAAGATTCGTGGGGCACATCGCGTACAGTATGAGGCGGGTGTAGGCATACCGGGCCGGATGTGCAGGCGAAGACAGAAAAGATCACGAGGAATGAAGAGTAGAACCATCGACAGTAAGACGCACACACAAGCAGACACGAAAAAAAAAACACAAAAAGAAACACAGCAAAGCAAGCAAAAACAGGAGAGAGAGGGCATGCGTGTAGCGAGGTGAACGGGGGAGATGTCAGGGCCGGTCTTTGCAGCGGAGGGCTGGCGAAGACAAGAAGAATGCTAACGAAAAGGGGACGAAAAACAAAAAAAGAGCTAACAAGAGCGAGAGAGAGAGTGAGACGGCGCCCGCGGGAAACGGAGAGAAGGATTGGAAAAGGGAGAGAGGAGGAAGGAAAAGACGGAGTGGAGAGCGAGAGCGAGATGGGAAGAGCGGTGATGGCGGTGGTGGTGGTATCGGGGGACGCGTCCGCTACAAAAAAAAAGAAACAGATGAGTGAGCGAAAGAAAGACAGAGGGGGATAGAAGAGAGAACGGAAACCGAAGAAAAAAAATATGGAACAAGATAGAAACAGACAAAAACGTCTCCCAGCTCAGATTCTGTGCGTGCCTTCGTTGGTTGCAGCTATATGCATACACACACTTATATATATATATATATATGCATCCGCCTTTTTCTTCGTTATCTGCCTTCGTCGTGCGTTCTCCTTCGCTTCGATTCTCCCGGATGTATGTGCGTGTATGTACCACTTGTATCTTGGTTGCTCGCCACTGACGGAAAGTAACGTAAAGGGGCACATACACGCAGACGCAGACGCAGCCCAACACAAGGAAACAATAGGAGCAGTGGCTCAAGGCGAGCTAAGCAAAATAACAACAACAAAAAAAGATGAATGTGCGCCATCCCTCTAGCAAGCATGCGCTCCATCGGCAGCGACTGAGCGCGTGTCTCCTCCACACATCCATGATCAGACCCATCGAGGACAGTTCACCGTAGGAGTGGGCAATCACAGTAATAAGAGTACCTTCGGATCGCCATTTCCGCTCTCTTTCCTCCTCCAGCCCCAAGATAAGCAAAGGAAGATGCTCCTTTTTCTCACCACATGCGCGCAGGCGTGCGTTTTCTGTTCCAAGCATTTCGCTTGTCCTTCGCGCGCCCATCCCCTTCCACCGCCATACAAGCAAAGAAGAGAGAGCGAGGAAGGGCTTGGCGACTGGTGGGTGAGCTGCCTGACGCACCTGTGCGGCGGAATGCGCTCAGGGACAGGGATTGCCCCGCCAGTTTCTGTGCCACTTGTGCTGATGGTGCTCTGGAAGGGGAGTGGGGGTGCTACCCTCGCTCTTCTTTTTTTCCCCGTATAACAGAAGCAAGATGATGAGCTGAAGGCACGGAGAGAGGCACGACGGGAGCGAGAGAGGAGGGAGGTCCGGGAGGCGAGATACTGTGCCGGTGGGAGAAGGCCATGGGAGTTGAGAGGCGATGGGGAAGGTGGCGAGTAAGAGGGGGGAGGCGGGCGGGCGGGCGGAAGAGTCAAACCTACATCGAATCACGATGGATGAGCACTACATAGAGGGCCTCCTCCCCTCTTCCAAAAAGAAAACGTGCCTGTGCGTGTGTGTGCGTGGGGGGGGGGGGGAGTTGGAAGAGGAGGGATGTGAAAGGTGCGCAGCTCCTACGTCTCAATGCACATCCAGGAATGGAAAAAAATACGGATGGAGGCGATGGCGCACATCGACGGAACTCAACACCGCATCCATAAAAGGAAAGGCGATGTAGAGGAAAAGCTCTCGGTAACAACGGAAGAGGTCGGGAGGGAAAGAAACAGCAATGAGGAGGGAGAGAACCAACGAAGGGAAACGCTAAGATTGTGTCTCCGATGAAGATGTGTGCGTGCGCGTGCAGGTGGGGGAGGGTGGCTGTGTGCGTGGCAATCACGTGCCAGTCTTGCCTGCCAGAGAGGGAGCAACGAGGTAGCACAAAAAACAAAAACAAGAGCGGATGGGACAGGCAAGTAAGGAGGATTCGGGGAAGAGGGCAGGGTCATTTTCTATGGGGGCGCAGGGGTATGGAAGGGGGAGGACGGGGTAGGTGCTTCGGTGGGGCCGTGGTATGCAGCGCACCTCCAGCTAAAATAGACGTACGCGCACAATCATAGAGATAAGCCCTCACATCCAGTGCCAAGCGGCACAGACACGTCGCTGAGGGCTTTGTTGCTCCGCGTCATGTCTTCCAGTTGCCTCCCTCGTTCTATCCCTCTTCGGTGGTTTTCTCCATGCAGCTTTTCCCCGGCCTTTTCCCTGCATGGGGAGAGCGAGGACGCGAAAGGAGCAACAACAAAAAGCAGACAAGAGCCTCACGTGCGTGTGTGTATGCGTGCGTGTGTGCCGGCTGAGCAACCAATCAACTCAAACCGACCGGTGAAAACAAAGCAAGAAAGGAAAATGATGCGGCAGGGTTGGGTGATGTTATCGCTTTCCTCGCTCTTGTCTCCTGTACTCGACAGCACCTGCTTTACGTAAACCCATGTCGCGTGTACGCCTCTGCGGTAGATCCCTATTCCATATATAAGACATACACAAAGGGTACCAGAACAGAAAAAAAAAACGGGGAAAAAGGAAGCCCCCTCCCTCCCAATCAACAACACGACAGCAGTAGTATGCAAGAAAAAATAAAAAGGACAACAGAGAGGTCGAGAACACAACATTGCAGAAGGTGCCGCCCGCAGGACAGAGGACGAGTTGAGCCGAGATGAAGAGTTTATGCACACACACACACACAGACAAAAGTGGGAAGGCGAAGATGAGGAGTGGCTGGACAGCGAAGACACCAGAAAATCACAAAACGCAAAACAACAGCCGACACCGACACCGACACAGGAAGACGAGGAGGGCCCACAAAGGAAGGGAAAGAAACCAACGCAAGGGTGCTGCACATGCCGTGGTGTGTGTGTGTGTGGTGGTGGTGGTGGTGGGGTGCCTATATACGGGTACCGTTGCGCAGGTCCTCTAACGCCTTCTTTTTCCCGTTCCCTTCGGCGTATTCTGGGTATCTCCTTCAGACTTTCCTCACTCTCGCGCAACACAATCTGGGCCCTTTTTGCAGAGGCATTCTCCCTCCGTCCTCTTGCCGTTTACCTCATCTCTGTCGATGCTCGGTCAAGGTCCAAAGTCTCTGCGCCTCTTTGCAAGCACGATCAGTCCCCCCTCACATAGGAAAGAGAAGCAGAGAGGGGGGAAGGGCGGCAGCGGCAAGCGAATAGCCGTCGCACTGCGTGTCATGCTCTCGCTCTCCACCCCCTTCTCCCCATATATCTCTTCGCCAAACACTCTGGTCGGTTGCCAAGAGGCCCTCCTCGCCTTGCGCCGCCTCGAATCCCCCGCACTCTCTACCAGGGGGAAAAAACAGTTCTGCACGGCCTTCGGCACACACGCCTTAGCTCGAGTCTTTACTAAACACAGACAAAGTCATGAAAACGCTAAGAGATGGTGAAGGACCCCATCGTTTCACCACCGCCAGGGCGCAAGAGGGGCATCAGTGTGAGGGACACGTCGGTGGGTGTCGACCCCACGAAGGACAGAGCACCATGCACAGATCCGCCTGAGCTCTCTGCACACTTCTTCTCTTCGTCGTCTCGCACTCACCTGTGCTCTCTCGCACCAATCCCATCTCAATACACATATATGTAGGCCGCTTGGATGTTGAAGTGCTTCTCGTTGGCCAGCACCGGAAGATGCACACGCTGGGCAGACGAGACGAGGAGAATTTTTTTTTGTGTGCTGTTGGCTGTTTGTTTTAAAGGGGATGGGGGGGAGACACATAAGAGGCACTCCACGCACACGCGCACAGGCATATATATACACACAACAACAAAAAGGAAGCATAAGCGAAAAGAAGCAGTTCCTAGAAGGGGATGGGGAGCCTGACCAACAGCGGCGAGACACGTGGTGAAAGGCCATGGTATCGGCGACCAAGCAATACACACACATATATATATATGCGCACAAGCAAACCTGCAGAGTAACCGCAGAGGTCAGTACAACGACAACGAAAAGTTCAAAAAGCCACCACACCGTAACAGAAAGGGGATGGAGGGATGGAGGGAGGGAAGAGAAAAGAGGACCTCGTAGAGCGCCAAAGAAGACGACGACGACAAAACAATCACCACCACAAGCAATGAACCAGAAAGGCGTGAGGGCGAAGGGAGGAGAGAGGAGCGAGCAGTAAAACGCAAAAAAAAAGAAAACAGATTAGAATTCAAAGGACTACATATATATATACACTCTAAAGAAACACCAACGTAGGCAAGCGAGACATAACAACAACAGCGAAACAAGCGAGCTCCTCCCCCTCCCCCCTCCCCCCACACACACAAAAAAAAGCAAGGCAGACAAAAACCTCGAACAAAAACAAAGCATAAGCGGCGTCAACATAAACCGTGCAGCAAACCCCTTTCCCATAGGGCGGGAAAGAAGGAAAAAAAAAAAGAAGGCGAAGGAAAGAAGTGGTCGTGGTGGTAAGGAGCGAGCGCACGCATGCGGGGGGGGCAGTTATCAATCTTGTTGTATACGTGTTTGCATGCGTGTGTGCGTGAGTGGGTGTTAGCTCGTGGATCTGCTTCTCCCTGTGTGTGTGTGTGTTCCCACTGAGGGGTGGTGGAACAGCGTTTCGGCAGGACTGTCGAAGCCTTTTCTCTGTCTCCACACGTATACATATACATATATACATCAAGAATGCACTCCGTTTTTGATGCGCCACCTCTTTCGCCTCGTTTTTCCCATTCTCACCCGTTTTCTTTTTGCCTTTTTCTTTCCTGTTGGCTTTGTGCGTGTGTGTGTGTGTGCGTGTTTCTATGCTTCACACCGGTAAGGAAAGACGGGGAGACACACACACACAGAAAACAACAACAACACCGAAAAGGTACACACAGGAACCACCAAGAGAACAACAACAGCAAAGGAACAAAAGAAAATAAAAAAGGAAAACAAACACGAAGAAATTACCAACAAAAAAAAACACATACCGCGCACAGGCACAAACACATCAGCGTGCACGTCTGTGCCTAAATACATGCAAGCAAGCGGAGAAGGGAGGGGGAAGAGCGGCATTCAGTGGCGTGTGGCGGGTGAGGCGTTGGCAGTTGTCCTCCCCTCAGCACTGAGGACCGCTTCCCCTGAGCAGCCCTTGCCTCTTGTATCTCTTCTCTACTGGGCGCGGAAGAAAAACTGGCCGTTTGAGAAAAACTGGCTGCCGTCCTCGTCCTCGTCGTCGTCGCGGTCGATGCCGCCATGCCCGCGGATAGCTTCCATTGCAGCCGTCGCAGCCGCAAGCGCGACCGCGGCGTCGTCTTCGTCGTCGTTGATTGCAGCAAAGCTGTACGGGTTCGTCTTCGGATGTGGATTTGCCACTGCTGGGGCGGTCGCCTGATCGCCGATCGTTCCCGCGACCCCAGCAGAACCGGCCCCGGCATTGGTACCGGTTGACTTGGCGCTCGTGTTAGCCGCACTTGCCGCCGGCCCTGACGATGAGATCTCCTTGCCAGACGCATTTGAGGTGGGCGCAGGCTGCTGCTGCTGGGTATGAGCGTACATGTTTTGTACGTTCGTGTGCTGCATCCCCTGCATGTGTGGCAGTGGTGGCATGACAGAGCTGGGCACTGCGTTGTACGGTGCTGGCGGCGCGGCGGCGCTGCCTTGCTGCGGTGGCGTAGAAGCCGGTGTGCGAGAGGCGCTCTGCGGACCGAAGGCTTGCGGGTTGCCTCCCGCCGCCATGTTGGCCATGGCCTGCTGCTGCTGTTGAGCCTGCTGGTGCTGTGCCTGTTGCTGCTGAGCCATCTGCTGGGCCTGATGCTGTGCTTGCTGTTGCTGAGCATGAGCCTGCTGGGGCCGCCTAGCCTGCAGCATCATCTGTGCCTGCTTCAGAAGTTGCGCCTGCTGCTGCTCGTTGAGAGGCCCCTGCTGGGTCAGTTGAGCCTGCTGCTGGAGCTGGCGTAACAGCTGAAGTTCCTCCTGCGCATCCATGAACTGCTGGTAAGCCTTTTGCCCTTCGGCCTGGTGCTGTGCTTGCTGCTGGGCGTGATATTGAGCCTGCTGCTGCGCTTGTTGCTGGGCGTGCTGTTGAGCTTGCTGTCCTTGCTGTTGCGCTTGCTGCTGAACTTGCTGTTGGGCTTGTTGCTGAGCGTGCTGCTGCGCGGCGGCCATGTTCATCACGCCAGGCATCATGTAAGGGTTCATATACACTTGCTGCGGTTGCATTTGCGGGGCTTGCTGCGGTGGAATAGTGGTCATCATGAACGGCTGCTGCTGCTGTGGCTGCTGCACTGCCTGCGCCGTTGGCGCGGACGCCACCGGCACCATCAGCAGTTGCCCACCAGGACCCATCATGTACTGGTACTGCTGCTGCGACTGCTGCACTGCCTGCGGCGCTGCTTGAGCAGCAAAGTACTGTTGCGAGGCCCCTATCATCTGCTGTTGTTGCTGGGGTACGTTGTACATGTGCATCATAGACGGAAAGGCCATTATCTGTGGCGGCTGCGGGGGTGTGCCAGAGGCGCTGGTGGCGCCTGCGGATGCGGCTTGAGGAGCCACCATCATTGGCTGACCCGTTGCCGGGTTGATCACGTATGCCGGGTGCGCCGCCTGCGTCGGCGCGGCTGGCGCCGTCAAGACTCGGGAGTTGCTCGGCACTTGCACGTAACCAACGCCGGGCACGTACATTAGCATGGGGGCACACGCGGTGGAGGCCGTGGTCGGGGCTGCTGCCGCCGTCGGCTGGTTGGACGGCACCATGCCCATGCGCAGCATGGCTGGGTTTTGCCCCATCGCTGCCGCCTGCGCAGCGAGCAACGGGTGTCCGGCAGTTGTGGGTGCCGCGGACCCCGTCAGCGCATTCGGTGCAACGCCCTGCGCTATGTTGGCGTGCATCGCGGGGAGATTGTGCAGCATCTGCGCCGCCAGCGGGGGCGGGGGTGGGTGGGTTTGGGCGGCTGCAGCGGCGGCGGCCTGGGTGGTCGCGGCCTGTTGCGCTTGCTCTGCGTGCGCTGCTGCTGCCTGCGCCTTCTTGCGCTTCTCCTCCTCGGCAGCAAGGCCTTCCTTCACCCAGTGGCGCACCGTGGCGGCGACAATCGTGCTTCCCATTACGCGCTCCTCCTCGCGCTCGAGGCTGCCATCTTCTTGCAGTGCTTCGCGGCGGCTCTGGTTGAGGTGGCGGCGCTCCTTCATCAGCGGCCCCATATCACACCGGATGAAAGAGTTTTTGACGGTCTCGTATGCGGCCGTCTCGGCAATCAGCTTCATCATGCGCGCGAGCAGCGCACCATCGAAGATGACCTCAATTCCACGCTCGCCAGAACTCAACTCGTACAAGGAGACTTCAGGCATGGTGCAGTGCGTCTTGCGGTAGATCTCGTCTTGCGGCTCGGCCGTCTTCTGTTTGCGCTGGCGGCGGCGGCTGCGGCGTGTGCGACGACTTGCTGTAGGGGCCGAGGCGCTGCTGGGCTTCGCATCCTTCTCCCAATCTACCGTGGTGTTGCGCGTCGAGTCGGCCGCGTCGTCGTCTTCGTTCTCGCCATCTTCCTTTTTCTTGACCGCCTTCTCCGCCGCTGCGACATCGGCGACCGTGCCGGCTGCCCCGCTCTTGTGCCCGTCATCATCCACATCGGAGTGCTCCCTGTCCTCGGAGTCGTCGCCGCGGGCCTGCCGCTGCGGCTTCGCCACCTCGCCGCCGTCGCTGACAACGGTCTGCACCAGGGTGTCGCTGTCGGTCTTCGTCGGGGCTTCTCCGTCCGCCGTCGCGGCAGCGATAATCTCTGCCGAAATGTCGCCGACAGTCAACGTTGTCTCCAGCGAAGCCGCACCACCTCCGCAGGAGGCCGTCTCACCGCCGACGCTCGCGCCGAGGTGCCGCTCGCTAAGACCCATCTCTTCCACGAAGTCCAGGAGCGGAAGCTGCTCCTGTAGTATCTTCAGCTGGTGCACCCGGTCTTTTGACAGCACTACATGAATGTTAAGCAGCTGCAGGTGCGCGTAGTACGCGTTTTCCACCTCAGGCGAGTGAACGGGACGCTGCAGCATGCTGCTGGTCAGGTACTGAGAGCGGAACATTATGCTGGCCAAGAAGACGACCGGCTCCAGCAGGTGCATGTACTTGTACTCGTTCTCGAAGATCAGCTCAAATGCCACGTCCAGGCCCTTGGAGCCACACTCGTTGATGCGCAGCACGTGCAGGGGCGGTTTCGACTCTGGTCCGTAGACCTCCCTCGACTCGTAGTCGACAGTTCGCGGCTTCGAAAAGCACGAGAGGTACCCAATGCAGCGCAGACGACGGCCCTGCACAGTCACCCACTCCGGCGAGGACGGATTGCTGCCTACACTGCCGCTGGAGCCGGACATCTGCAGTCCGTTGGGGCCCGCTGTCGGAGTCGGAACATTCAGCGCTGTCAGAGTGTTGTTGCCCTTAGCGCCGTTGGGGCTCGTGGAGTTCTGCTGCCCTGACGAGCCTCGACGGCCCGACGTGTCCGGCTCGATGGTGCATACCGCGCACGGCACCGGCCGCAGGATTGGAGGCGGGGGAGGCGTCAGTGACTGCTGCGACGAGAGCGATGCACGAGAGGAGCTGCCGATGGCACGAGGAGCCGCCAGATCCCCCTTCACAGACCCACCCACGGCCGGGCCCACCTTGGGGCTCTTTGTCTTGTCCATGCCCTTGATTGAGGCCAAGCGCTTCTCGCGCAACTTCGCGTTGGCCTGTGACGCCGAATCGTACACGACACGAGTTGTTGTGAAGAAAGATGCCTCAATCTCGTTCAGCAGCTGGTCCATGGCCTTGTACGCGTGCACAGCCTTCCGCTTCGTCTCGGCGCTGGCGTCGAAGTTCCCGCTGCTGGCGAAGGCGGCGTTGAGCGCCGGCGGCGGTGGGCCGGCAGAAGGGGTGACACCGCTCGCCGTGTCGCTCATATTGTGCAGGGATGTCTGCGCCGAGAGGTCGGGTGTGGTGCAGTTCGAGGAAATGCCGTTCTGCATTGCCTGGAGGGCGAGCGCCGTCGTGTTGGGTGGGCCGTCAAAGTAGAGCTGCGCCACCGCATCTTTCAGTCGCCTGTTTGTATCGTTGAAGTGACGCCGCAGAAGCGGAACGAGGCATACTTCTGTCGTACCGCCGTTGTTGGGGTGCTGCGCTGCCGTCGCGAACAGAAAGTTCGGCGCATCGTGAGAAGGATAGCCACCCATTTTTTTTTTCGTCTTTTTTTTTCGTGGGCGCTCGGTTCAGGTCGCGCCTTTCTCTGGCTGGGCTTCGCCTCTTTGGTGAAAGCACTGGGACTGCTGGTGCGGAGGCCTCTACGTACGTGTATGTATGTATGTGTGTGTGTGTGTGCGTGCGTGTGTGTGGGAGAGGGCGGGAAGGCGAGGGATTCGCCAGGCAGGGGACGAACAACAAAAACAGCGAACACACGAGGCGAGGTTCAAACTGAGAGAGGGACACGCGAAACGAAGAGGAAAAAAAGGGGAGGAGGGGCAGCCAAAAGAGGAGAGGGCCACACCAACAACAGACGGACGGACAGACACGGGCAATCGATAAGACGCTGTGTATGTGTATATATATATATATATAAACACACGTTTTGACGCGCCGCCTGCACGCACACGTGTTCACACACTCGGCAAGGCCGGTCGCACAACGACGCAAGCGCAAACACGCACAAACAAACAGATAAAAAGAGAAGACAACAACAAAAGCGCCCACTCCTACAGTGCGAGCGGCAGATACGACCGACGACGGGACACGACGTGTAGACGGTGAACCCAAACGATACACGGAAATAGAAATAGACCGAGGAGGCGTGAGGCACACAGACAAGAGAGGAGAGGGAAGGAAAGACGCTTTCGGTAAACGCAACCCCCTTTCCCTGTCAGGGATCCACACACACACACGAACACGGGCGCACGCAGGCGCGCGAGCTTAGACACACGCTTATTTTAACGCGTGCGGACAAATAAAGGATCGACGAGCACTCTTGAGAGGGATGAGAACAGCGAGCAGCGGCAAAAGGACAACAGAGAGAGAGAAATGGAAAGAGGGGCGAGTGCTGGGAAGGGACACCAGTCGTAAAACCAAAAAAGCGAATCGAAAGAGCGAGGGCGCTAGGAAACACCAAAGCAAGAAATAAGAGATGCTCCTTGATTTCCGTAATGTGTGTATCCTCCTTTTTTTTATGCTGTTCTTGTCGGTCTGCTCTCCCCCTTTCACATTCTGTGTTCTCTCACACCCGTTTGGCGTACACGACCCGATCGTTTCCGTCTCTCGTGCGCTTGTTCGTCTTCGTCGAAAACACCGACGCGTTTTCGTGCCTTCTTCTTATCGTCTCCCTCGCTGCTTACGTTTTACACTCGCGAGAGAAAATGAACAGCAGCAAGAGGACGCACGCCCCAGACACACACACACACACACACACCCTGAGCTTGCCCCACACACAGAGAAAGGCGCTAGCGCCCTCGAACGTGCACAAGCACCAGCTAAACACCAACCGTAACGGAGGAAGAGAGAGGTGAAGTGAAGTGACGCGACGAGGCGACGGTTCTTCCCTCTCCCGCGTTTACTTCCCTTTTCTTTTTGCTTACTTTTTCCCTGCCCCCCTCGCCTCTTTATTTTGCTGGGGTTCGCTCCGGTACCGCTCACTGGATCCTGTTCGGCGGTCTGCTGTCGTCACGGCAGCGGTGCCTCCCCCTCCCTTTTTCTCTCCTGCGGGCACACACTCACACACACACACCACACAAAACGCCGGGACGAGAACAAGCGACCAACAAAACCCCCAAAAAAGTGAAGAGCGGGGGGATATGTGAGGGGTTGGCGGGCGTGAAGATAGCGAGAGAGAAGGGGGGGGCGGTAAGAGGAGCCCAGACAAGCACACCAAACAAAACAAGGGGAGGGCGCACGGCGCTTTCTCTCCCGTTTCTCCAAGCACTACTACTACAAAACAAAACCGGTAAGAAAACGGGAAAAAAACGGAGCACGGGAAAGGAAATTCTTTTTTTTTCGTGGTTGATGTCTTTGCAAGCACGGCGACTGCGTTTTCTAGAGTGCTTGTCTTGGTGTGAGAGGTGTACTCGCTCCGTCTCTCGCTCAATCTCGCTTGCTCGGCCCCTCCCGTGTATCGCGTATTTTGCTTCCTGCCAGCGTATAGGCTCGCAGGTCAAAAAGAACAACGAAATGAATGCAGAGAAGCAGGGGTGAGGGGTGAGGGGTAAGGGAGGGCGAGAGGGCGTTAGAGAGGAAGGAGAGTGATTAAAAAGCGCTGGGGAGTCGCGGTAGGTGGGGAGGGGAGGGGGTCTGATGTAAGAGATGCCGATGGTGGAGAGGAAAAGCAGTGAAGAGATGTAGGCCGAAGGAGGAGGGATGGGGGATAAAACGCACACACACACACACACGCAAGCTCACACACAGAGAGGGAGCTGGAACCTCAAGAGAGCTTGGATTCTAGCACCTCTCTCTCTCTGTATCCCCCCTACCCGCTGGCGCGTGTGCGTATAGATGTAAGGTATAGGTGCGTTGGTGGGGCGTTGGTTCGCACCGATATAATATATATACGCAGAAAAAAAGAAACGCACGAAGAAACCAGACAAAAACCAGAAAGACAACCCAAAGGGCTGCGAGGGCAGGGGAAGACTCTGTGTAGATGTATGCTTCTGCTACCAAGTGGGGGATGGAGTGGGTGGGGTGGGGTGGGTGGGCGGAGGGGGGGGAGAAGAAAAACGGGCGGGGAGGGAAGGAAGACGGGAGTCTGAGAGACAAGCGCACAAGAGGGGGAAAAGGAGAAGGCAGGGTACTGAGATGCAACGACAACGAGGACGAGATCAGCAGAGGGAAGAGGGGTGAAGGTAACGGAGTTGGGTCGCACAGACAGGTGAGAGAGAGAGCGGAGCTGAGAAGAACGAGCAGCCCAATCCAGCGCTGGGTCCCCTCTATACGAGCACAAAATACAGAAACAAACAAAACACCGAAACACAACCAGCAAAGGCCACAGTGCACAAAGGAAGGTGAAGAGGTGGTGGTGGTGGTGGAAACAAAACAAAACAAAAAAAAATAGCGTGAGAGGAGCGCGAGGCCAGAAAAGCAACGCGTAGGGAGTTCTCCACGCACGCTCTCCCTCCCCTCTTCTTTGTTTTTGTTCCGCCTGCGCCTTCGTGCCGGCGTGTGTGCGTGTGTGAAGGGGGAGGGGCGCGCGTACGTGCTCGTGCCTATGCGTGCGTATCCGCGCGTTACGGCAACCTCACACCGATAATCGCTTCGCTTTTATTTCTCTCACCCGCACGTCGAGAGACTAGCCTGCTCAGAAAACAGAAAGAGGGCCGCCTCTTCGATTCTCCCCCTCAACGCTTCTTTTTTCCCCCTTTTCCTCCCTTCTTGTTTTGTTCTGCTGCTATGTTACGCGCTCGTGGGATATGCAAAAAAAAGAAAAGCGCAACAACGACACTCGTTGGCACCCGTCGAGACGCACACGCAAGAGCACCTTCACACAACCGTGACACACACACGCACACACACACGAAAGGCGATTCCGACGACGGGAGAGAGCGAGGGGGAAGGGCAGAGGAAGGGAGGTAAGGGAAGGTAGGTAGAGGAAGGGCAAGGAAGGAAGAGAGAGGGGCGCGAAGAAACGAGAAGCGATGAAAAAGAAAAGAGAGAAGGCAAGTAAGTGAAAGGAAGGAAAGAACACGACAAAACAAACCTGCGCGTGCGGTGTTGGGGCCGAGGAGGGTGGGGGAGGGGGCCGTGCGCGCGCGTGGGAGAGCGGTGGTGGTGTTGGCGGCGGCAGCAGCGCAGCCACATCAAAAAGCAAAGCAGAGAGAGAAGTTGGGAGAAGGGGAGAGACAGATTGGTAGAGAGGGTAGCATAAGAAGAGGCACCGTAATGCTGGCTCGCTCACATGAAGCGAATCGCGCCAAATCCTCAGCAGCCGCAGCGGCAGAAGGGTGGTGCTACCGGCCCTGCTGCTTCGACGTGCACTGCGGCGTGCACGTCACCTCAAACGAGAGAACAAGAGACACGTGATTCCAGAATGCGGCCGACTCTGTGAAGGACACTGTCAAGCAATGCAAGCGCGCTCGCAGAGGGAGTGGAGTGGGCACAGAGAGTGACGAAGAGAAAAGGGTTGGCCACGGATTTGTCATCGGAGGGGTGGCCCTTCCGACATCTTCTATTTGCTTCAACACGCAACAGCGTCCCGCCCCTCCCTCGTTCTGTGCTCTTTTCTTCTTTCTTCGCCTCTTCCTTCAGATTCGTACGTTGTTGTATCAGATCGTGCAAGCAACAACAACGAGAACCCTCGTATGCTCCCGCACCGTGAACCATAGAAGCAAAACGCTGCGCAGGCCTTCGAAAGATACGGTGACCTTTACACACACAGGGACGTCCCCCCCCCCCACACACGGAGAGAGTAAGAGGGGGTGGGGGAAGAAGGTGGGAGCGTAACACACATGCAGACAGACACACGGCGGCGGTGCGTACAGGCAAGTAAAAACACGCAAAAGCGAGAGCGGGAGAGGAGGGAGGAAGGAGGAGGAGGGAGGCACAGATCGAGCCTCACAACGGCCATTTCCTGTGCAGACCGCAAAACTGCGCGTCAAGGTCGCACACGATCGTAGCGACGGCAGCTGTCGTTGAGCGAGAGCAGCGCGCCCATACACTACGCACTTCTCCCCTCCACCTTTTTTTTGTGCGCTAACGACAACAGCAGAATGAGAAAATGAGCCCTCAAAAGAGAGAGAAGGAAGAGCTCTACGAGGAAAGGGGTCGGGTCAGTGCACTTCACACGGCGCACACGCGCGCTTGACGGTGAGAAGGTGCTGCTCTCCCGTTTGCTGCCGCACTCTCCCCGCTCTTTCTCACCGCCGTGCGGCCGCCCTTTTTGGCATCGCGTTCGAGCCTATGTCCAGAAGGCGTTGTCCTTTGTTATTTTTGACTGCAGGCGTGCGCGCCACTTGTCCACAAAGGACGTTGGCATCACGACATAGTCGCCAGGCTCGATAGAGGTAACGTCATTGGTGCCGCTACCGCCGCCCAAGGTGATTGTGCGGGCGTAGCTCACGACGAAGCCATACAGATCCTCGAGAATTCGCTCGGCGATGGCGACCTTGGTGGCTGCCTGCGATTGCTGCAACGGCTGCTCGTGCGTGAAGCCGAGGTTCTTCAGCTCCTCTTCCCGCTCCAGTGCCAGCCCGAGAACGATACGGATTGGCTGGGCGGCATTCAAAAAGAGAGCGGGGACTTCAACGATAAAGCTTGCCCGCTGCTGGGTCAGGGCGCCAACATACTGAAAACTCATCGTGTCCTCGCGCGCGAGAAAGAGGCCGATGCCGTGGCCGGGAGGGAGCGGCTCTGACATGGTGAGAAACACGACAAAACTTTCTGGTGCGACACCGAGGTAGACGATCCACCGCCCGGTGTCGACTGGGGAGATGTCAGTCTGTACGGGGTAGCCGGGAATGATTACACCGAAGAGGGGCGGTGATGTGCTACTGGGTGCCGCCGTGTAGGGGGCTGCTATCCCCGGCGGCGCCTGCTGCCACTGCATTCCGCTGGTGCCAAGATCCAAAAACGAAGAGAAGGCAAACGGTAACGCAGATTATAAGACCAATAAGAGGCCGAGAGAGAGAGAGATTGGGCGGGAAGGGGAAGAGGGAGAGGGATGAAGGAGGCGCTTCCACGCACTATGCACTCACACTCCCACTCGCGCGCGCGCCCTTCCACACAATCAACGCGAAAACAACCAAACAAAAAGCTATGCACGCAGATCACCAGCGTAGAGAGTCACAGAGAAGGGCGGAAATAAAAAGGATAAGGAGAACTAACCTCGGCGTAGGAGGCACCTTGGAGAGGAGAAGAATGTGGGGAAGAGGGGCTTCAGAGCCGCGTATGTGAGGCATTCCCGTAGAGAAAGCGTCATGCATAGATCGGAGGAGTGATGCAAGAGCGAAACGAAGACGGAAAAGTTCCCTGGACGGGAAGGAGACATCTACCACGGTGCCGGTTGCCGACTCGTCTGCTTCTCCACCCACTCGCCCTTGTTTGTTCTGGGCCCTCTCACGTGCACCCTCACGACGGGGCGACACCGCCCAGCAGTGCGTCGCACCTCAGGATCAAGCACACCCACTCTCTGTGGGAGAAGCCAAGCAGTCACCTTCCCCACTTCACACACACACACACCTCATATCCCCTGCCCAAATGCCAAACCACTTCTGGTGGCGGCAGGGCTAGGCCTCCATGGGGTGCGGAAGGTCAGAGCGATGTATCGCTGCTGATGTCGGCGGCCAGGTCCTGGATGGCACTGCGGCGGCGTGACTTGAGCGTATCCCACACGGTCCTCACTGTTCAGTGGTGTGGAGAGTCTGCCCCATCAGAAGGGGGATGTACCAGGGGTGGCTCCAGGCATCATGGGGAAGCAGCTGTGAGGCTGCCTGCGAATAAGGTGTGTGGGGTGGGAGTGGGGGGTAGAGTGGGCTCGTGGTTGGCGACATGATGAAAAAAGGGTTGCACGACCCACAAACGAAACGGTCGCACCTGTTGGATCTGCGTGTTCGTGTTCGCTCGCAGTGAGAGGGAGGAGGAGGGGAGGGAGGGGGGGATTCCCATCACGATCACCATCTTCGATCCTTCCTGAAGGGCAGCCCACCGAGGGTTTCTTTCTTTCGATTACTCTCTGCCAATGTCGTTTTTATCATGGCGCATACCGTAACGAGCCACACGCCACACACACACACACACACACACTCATGCACGTAATACCAACAAACGCACCACCGCGGCAGGGAGGGGGAAGGGTGTCGCGAGCGGCACGGAAGCGCACCCTACCCAGCGGAAGAGAATAAACGAGCCGTGCGCTTGCCCGCACATCTACATCTCTCCGCGTCCGTTTGCACAGTCATGACCCTGCAGACAGCCTTAACGGCAGGAACGCGACGCGGCGGATGCACGCACACAGCCGACCAGCGGGGTGGGGGAAAGGAGACTGCTTTCCACTCTCACGACTTCGAGCTCTCTTCGGCGTGAGAAAACGAGCTCTGTGCCGCCGCATCGGCTGCCCGCTCCCAGTGCCACGCGCAGTTCACCGCCCCAGACTCCATGGCGTAGGGTTTGGCATCGACGAAGGCGGGGTCAAAGGCGCGTATGTGACCCACGTTGCTCACTAGCGTGTTCTGCAGGGCGATGATGCGGTCATCAAGGCTCTGCGCCTGGCGTGCCTGACGCTCCTCTTCCTTTCGCATCGCCTGCACCTTTACCTCGGTTTCCCGCGCTCGCTTCACAACCTCGTCCTGCCGCACCATCTGTTGCACCTCATGTGTGCGGCTCTGGTGCACGTAGTAGTAGTACAGGTTGTCTGTCTGATTTTTCTCTGCGTACACCCACTTCTGCAGCTTCGCAATTTTGAGCACGAGGCGCAGGTGCCGCGCAGAGTCGAGGGGGACGTCGTTGTGTTGCTTGCACAGCTCCCACAGGTCAAGCAGGCGAATCGGCTGGTGAAAGAAGAGCAGCTTCACAACGTAGTTGCGGGGCAGCTCACCCAGGTCACGTGGCACAGCCTTGATGTTGTTCTGCTCCAACGGCTTCTTGAAGAGCTCGCGGATGTTGCTGTTGAACTTCTTCAAGCCGGCCTGACGGATCATTGTCACCTCGCTGCGATACGGAACGGTAAGGCGGTACTCCTTCCCGGGCCGCAGCCCTGGCGGGCCTTTCGGCCTGTTACAGTGGGCGAGTGTGCGACGTAGCATCTCTTGCCGTAACGCCGCCGTCCGCCACAGCTCAGTCCTTCGGCGCCGAATGTGCGTCTTGTTACCCGTTGAATTGGCGCGCTACTTGTTGTACGGCCTGGAGTGGTCTGCGCGCTGCACCTTCCAGTACACTACGGATTCTTCGGATGCGCATATACACATACACACACAGATACACGCACGAACGCACGCGCACAAACCCGCAGGGACACTTCCACCCAGCAGAGCGCTTGCGTTGTCTGCCCACTCAGTGAAATGCAGAAGGGAGAGAGGGGAGAGGGAGGGGGAGGGAGAGGGGAAGGAGATACCTGCTGTCGGTGTTCACAGACAGGCATGAGCGTGTTGGCGGCATCCGCGCACGTTTCCCACTCAGGGGTGAGGACCGAAGGGAAAAGTAGAGAGAGGGGAGGGAGGCGGAGGGGTAGGAAGGAGTCCCGTGGGGAAGCCGCGGGTCGGACATGGAAGAGCAACAAATCGACTAAGCGCTCCTGTGCAGGGAAGAAAGGAGGGGTGCGTGGGGGAAGGGGGCGTGAACAGGCCTGTCGCGATCCTTCTACGCAATTCTGGCTCCCATCCGCTGCGGCTGCTACCGCTGCGCTGGTGCCGTAGTCACGAGCGACAAAACAAGCCGTGTAAGCACGCGAGAAAGGCCCGAGCGCGAGGGTGGAAAGGGCCGCCAGCCATCGGGGGGGGGGAGTTACCGCTCGTTGTGTGTGAGCGTGTATGTGCGAGCTAACATCACTCTGTGCATCCATGTATCATGCATCTCGTTTGATGCCCTTCGACAGTTATCGCGTGTGCGCGCGTGCCAGCGCCTCCTCGCTCGGTGCACATCCACGGCAGGGGAGGGGTCCGAGAGCGGATAAGGGGGGAGGGGCGGGCGGATCTTTTTTGTTGACTTTGTACACGCTCTGGCGTTGTGCTGACGAGGTGGCGCGCACCCTGGAAAAAGGAGAGAAACGGAATTAGAGGGCGTGACGGGAGAACCCGTCACACACCACCAGAACAACAACGGAGACATGGAACAGCGTCGGAAGTTAACGGAGGTCGATCTAATCAAGCACACGCACGCACACAAAGTGGAAACGGTCACGCGTGTGCAGGCAAACGAACACGAATCTTCACATCGAAGCACGCACGCCGGCAGACACCGAGAGGCCGAGAGGAGGTGCTCCATGACCGCATATACGCATACAGACATGTGCCTCTGCATTAGTAGCGCACCATCCATGTCTTATCCCCTTTCTCTACCTCCGCTTCACCCCTCCTCACTCCAGGTTTCTGCTCCAGGGGGCGGGCGCGTAAGCACGATGAATGAGTGGAAAAGATGCCGCATAGGAACGGAAAGGGCCTCCTTTTGTGTTTTTTTTATATACTCTTAAACAGCAGCACCACACAGAGAGGGAGGGTGGGGGCGAGGGACGCAAGCACCGGCAATGTCGGCTGCCGTCGCAGCGCGCTCCTTCTGCTTTCTCCTCCCCTTCCACTGCACAACTCTCTCCACTTGTATGCGGTGTTCTCATCTCCCTCTATGACCGCCTCGCTGCTTGCTAGGTTTCTACTTCTTCGACATGGAGGACTTCAGCGCCGGCGCCGCTACCGCCGCGTCGCACACGTCCACCTCAGCGTCTTCACTGAGGGCCCTCAGCACCGGCTTTGCTACTCGCGAGGGGATCTTGTCAGCGCGGCTGAGCGCCATGATCGCCTTGGCCACGTTCAGACGCACATTTGGCACGGCATCCTTGTGCAGTATGACAAGCTGCGGCCACAGCGCCGACTCACATGTAGCCGCGTCGAAAGCGGCGACGTTCGCAAGGGCCGCGTACAGATGGCAGAGCGCGACTCGATGGAGGTAGTTGGAGTCCGTCACAAGAGTCTGTACCTGTGGCAGGAGCGTCGAGGCGGCCCAGCCACTCCCGTGCTCGGCCACCAGCTTGCAGCACGACTGCACTGCGGCGTCACGGATGGCGGCGACGCGGTCGGTCAGACGGTTGACACATACCTGCAGCACCTGCTCTGCGCTCCGCCCCAGCGAGGTGATCACGTAGGGCACCTGTGCGACAACCACCTCCCGCACACGCCATTTTGAATCCGCAGCGAGGCTGATGACAACAGGGACCAGGCTTGGCGCCAGCTCCTTCGCCTCCGGGGTGTTGCCCATGGAACTAAAACCGGACACGAGTGCCAGTCGCACATCCGCCTCCGCGTCCCGCAGCAGTGCGGTGCACGCTGGGACGATGGTAGTGCCCCAGAGATCTTTTGCCACGTGCGCGACGGACTTCAGAACGGCGCTCGCGAGGCTCATGCGGACGTGGCTGACGTCATCAGAGACAAGTCGAGTACCGGTCACGAGGATGTCCTTCTTGCCGGTCGCGTCTCGGCAAGCGGCAAGCACGTTCGCCATGTTGAACACCGCCGACGCACGGATCTCCGGCTCTGAGTCCTGGCACAAGGAGCGAAACACCGGCACAGCATACTTCACGACGTCCGGTGGCGAGAGAGCAGCCGCGAGGTTGCCTAACGAGTCTGCCGTCATGTAACGAACGCGCCACGAGCTGTCCGACGAGAGAGAGCGAACTGCTAACAGGATAGCTGAGTGCTGCGTCTCAGGGAGCACCTGCAGCAGGGACGCGCACGTCGCCACCGCCTGCAGGCGCACGCCGTCGCTTTCGTCTTTTGCAAACGCGTTCAGCACCGGCACCAGCTCCGAGCACCCCTTCGAACCAAGTACGCCGGCGAGGTGTTTGCCCATGGCAATGCATGCGGCGCGCCGAACGAGGATTTCGTCGTCCTCGCACAGCTTCTGGAAAAGCTTCATCAAGTCGGCGCGCGTGCTGGCGTCGACGCAGGGGTAGACGGTCGAGATGAGCGAGCAGGCGGTGCTGCGACACTGCGGCATCCCTTCGCCGAGGCGGCGGACCATGCCTATGAATTCACCTTGTGCCTTCGCATTCGAGTCCTTGCGCTTGTTGTCGGCGGAAGACGCACTGCTGCTGCCCGTGGTGCTGCCCGGCGAGAAGAGTTGGCTGCCAATGAGCTGGAGGGATGCGACAGCCTCGTCGCGTACGGTGACCTCGTCCAGGCTACCCAGGATCTCCAGTGGAGCCAGAAGACTGCCGGTGTACTCTACGCCTCCCACCTCCGGTAGCATCGTCCCCAGCGCGTTCGCGAACACGCGCAGCACTTCGTCGTTGTCGTCGAGGTAGTCCGTGAGGTACAAGAGGAGTTCGTCACGGGTACGCTCGGGGCCCAGCGTGGTGCTGATGAGGTGGATGCCGCGCATGCTGCTCAGGCGCGCCTCCGGGTCCTCGGAGCGGAGGTTGTCGATCATAGTCTTGACCGAGTCGAACTGCTCCATCGTGATGGCGCGTTGTGGGTTGTTCGTGCTAGTGATATCACAAAAGGAGGGAGAGAGACACACAGGCAAGCGGGGCGATTGCACAGGACAAGAAAGGGTATCGGGTTTCGCACCCTCCACGTGCAGTATCGGTGCGCACTTGTATACGGTATGGCGTGCTTGCCAGCTTTGTGTCGGCTAGGCTGATACACACACACACACACACGCGCGTGCTCACACAGCCACACTCCGGCAGCGGTACCAAGGTAAGACAGTGGGAGGGAGAGCGAAGAACGTTTGATGTGCACATGCTGGCGCAGACGGATGAGCGCCATTCATTCGGACACGAAATAAAAAGACGAAAACGAAAAGCAAGGCGTGGAAAGGACGATGCGAGCAGGTCGAAAAGACGTGTCGACGGATGCGCAGAAAGCGATCATTTCTCGCGTGCAATACGCCGCGGAAAGCTCGTGGTGTCGTTGCCACAAATGGAGAGAGCGTGGGCGGTGGGACAGGGCGAGGATTCGACGGCGCGTCGGTGCAACGCTACCTTCTTGCACTGCTGCGTACTCGATGCGCACGCTTCTTTTCCGTTGCTCCCGCCGTCGTTGTCATGAAGCCCAACCGCCACGCACGCCTGTGCACACTTCTTCCGGCAGCCCACTCTCAGCTACGTTCATGTCGGAAAACAGTGGGTCTGGCACACCGCACATTATTGCGCGCGATCATTTCTCCGTCTCTCCCTCCATCTCTTGGTTTTCGTTTGTACAGCTCTGTGCCTTGTCTTAGGTAGGCGCTTATTCGTTGTATGGCACGCACCACTGACGTCGTCTCCGTCTCCTTTCGATTAACCCTCACCCCCCAACACACTCGAGAAAGCAAAGGGACGGAAAAGGCGCTTCGCGTGTGCCTGCATGGCGACACCCTTGCCGCTCGCACTCCCCTTTCCCCACCCCTTCCTCCACTGAGAGGTCGCCTGCCCTTGTATGCGCGACCCGCACCCGCTGTGTGGAAGCGCACGTAGCCGCCGCAGCAGCAGCACATAGAACTGCGCAGACCTGGACGCCGTCACTTGATTAAATACTTTTAAAGCAACACACACACACACACACATGGATGCCGAGAGAGAGAAAGTAAGACAGGCAGACACACGCGCCTGCGAATAGAACATGCACATGACAGCACAGCATCGAGCTGCTTCAATGACGATGGCACACAAAAAAAGACAGAGAGATGACCACCATTGAGGCATCACGCGGCCGCCGCGTCGGGGACGGAGTCGGTTAACGCCTGAATTTTGGACTCCACGTAGGTGCGCGCGAACCTCTTCACCGACTCGACATCGGCCGGCGTGCCGTGCAGCTTCTCGAATGAGAGGAAGCGCGTAAGGACCTGCTGCATCACCTTTGCCGAAAAGTTCATCGCAACCGTGCGCTGGAAGATCTGCCGTACCTGAAGCGTTGACGCCGTCGGGTCCTTGCGGTTCAGCAGCCCCATCTCTTGATCAGTGTAGATTGACCAGACATCGGACCGCTTCGGCACCTTGCGCAGCAAGCCTTCGAAGAGCGCGCGGCCGTTCTCGGGACTGCCTTGCTTGTACTCATGAATGGCAATGTGCACAATAGCCAGCGTGGCGTCATCTCGCTTCAGCACATCGCCCATGTCCTTCAAGGTCCGTTTCAGCTGATCGCGCTTGCCCTGATCGACAAGGACGATGCCGAGACGCTCCCACGTGCGGCGCTCAGTGCGGAACTTGCCCGTCATGGCGCGGCACAATGCAAGCAGCTGATTAGGCTTGCGGGACGCCGCGTAGATATCTGCGAGTCGCTCAAAGAGGACCAGCTGGTTGAGCTGCCGTTGCTGCGCGCGCCGGAACACCGCCGAGAGCGACTCCTCCGTGCCGTACAGGTTCTCGATGTTGAGGTACGCCACCCAGACGTTCAGCAGCTCCTCCTGCTCTCGCACACCGATAGTGCTGAGCGCCTTCTCGGCCACCTGACGCGCCGCCTCGTACTGCTGCAGGCCAACGTGGTAGGCCATGTATTGCGTCCAAACGTAGCTGCTGTTCGGGTTTGCGAGCAGCAAGCGCTGGAATTCCTCCGGGCTCGTCGGCACCGCCGTCTCCATGCCGCGTTCGTAGGCGTCGATTGCCTCCTCCAGTTTGCGGCGGCGCGTCCGCTGCTGCCGATCCTGAGCTGAGCCGTGGCCGCTGTGACCTTCAGCTGCGTCCTCATCGTCCTCGCTTTCCTCGGCGCGCCGCGCCTTCGCCGCGTACTCGGTCCGCCACGGGAAGAACCCCAGAAGCCCGCGCGCCGCAACAGGAGATGTAGGGTTGGCCGCGGACAGAGCAGAAGCCGACGCAGAGGACGACGCCTCGATCGTGGTCTCGGCGAAGTGACGCACCGCCGGGAGGCGGTGGAACTGACGAAGGCGATTCGACAGAATCGCGAACGGCGCCACGTCGCGCAGAACGGCGATTTCAGGGCAGAACTCGATCACGAGATCCACCGTGTGGCCGACCACCGGCGCCGCAGGCACCCCCTTGCCGTCCCAGTCGTACACATAGTAGCCGAGAACAGTCACGCAGCCGCTGCTGCTGTCGTGCGGGTCTACTGTGACGCTCTGCAGAGGTATCTGAACAACAGCGCACCCGTCATCGGTCGACGAGAGGAGGACCGTGCAAGAGACGATGTCGCCAGGGTGCAGCGTGGCCAGCGCCGCCGCGGACACGGCCGTGTCGACCGGCGTGCCCTCCACCACCTTCGCCTTCGCTGTCACATTGACGACGTCAGCGTTCACGTCGTAGTTGAGAATGCGCACCTCTATGATGTTTCCGTCGGCTGTGGCCTTGTTTCTCTCTGTGCTCACGCCCAGCGTGCCGCTCTCTTGCGCGCGATCTACGTGGCACTCATCATCGTCGCTGCTGATACCGTTGTCGCCACGGCCTTTCTGCCTCTGCTGGGCACGAGCGGCGGCCCCGCTAAACGACTTGAGGGATGCGGAGGAGTCACCCTTGGTGAGGTCCTCCAGTGCCGCCACAGCCGTCATGCGAGGCTGAATAGTGAGCACTGAGCCCTTTGCAGAGCCGCGCACGAGGCGAGCCGCGGCAGTAGTGCCGAGCCCCACCAGCATGTGCTTGCGCAGGAGCCTCTGCACGAGGCGGCGCACAGGCTCGGGGTAGGTGAGTATCGCGCTAAAACCCTCCTTCAAATCTACTGTCAGCAGCCGGTACCCCTGCGCGTCGCGCAAGCGCATCGGCATGGCAATCACCTGCTCGCGGGCCGAGAGGCTCGTGAGGAGACGCTTGGCCAGCAGATCATCGCCAAGAGTCGCGGTGGTGAGGCGGCCGAAGCCCCTCGTCTCGGGCAGCTGCACAAGGATACCATCGGTGGTGACGTGGTGCACGCGGTACTCCCGAAACAGCGGGGCCGCGGAGGTGGCGGCGCTGGATGAGGTGCGTGACATGCTTACTCGCAAAGATGGCTGTCGTTGGCGGAAGAGAGAAGCCCAGAAAAGGCGGTGGTGCGTGGCCGTCAATGCAGTTACGGAGGGAAGAGAGAGGGGGGAGCTGGGTGAGTGAGGCAGATCGAAGCAGCGCAGAAACATGGGGCGAGATGGCGGCGATGCACATCCAAGTGCATCCACATTGGCGCAGGATGCAAACGGCAGGCTCCGACGAGAGAAGCGGCAGAGGCAGCAGGGGTTGACAGGCCCTTGCCCCTCCTCACCTCCTACGTACGCAGCCGCGGGTGCAACAAGAAACAAATAGGAAAAGAGAGATGCCGCGCTGCATAGAATCACACTCCGCGATGGGGGAGGAGGCAGGAGCGTGGTCGTGCCGGACCCGCCTGTAGACATGATATGCGCGCTTTCATCGCGGACACGAGTGCCGCAAAGACGGCAGAAACACAGGAACACACACACGCACACGCATCAATGCCGTTAAGCAGCACATGTCTCTATTTCCTTTCTAGCCGTGCTGCCTATACCCTGCCCTATTTTACTGGTTCTTGTGCGCATGGGTTACTCGTGTATACATGCGCGAGGGCGTCACTGAAACGTGCGTGCGTGTGCGTGTGTGTGCGTGCGCGGGGGGGGGGGCGAAACGAAAAAGGCGAGACGGAGTCTACGCACCAGACGCCATCGCACCCTTAAGCACGCTTCTCTAAAACAATAGAAAGCAATGAGAAAGTCAATCATCGTACTAGCCCGCCCAGCACAGGCGTAGACGGAATACGCTGTATCAACGACCTAATCAACAACTCGCTCACCCCACCCAAACTCCGACTCGCCGGTCGCCTGCCTTGAACAAGAAGCGGTGGCCGCAGACAACACACTGACAGGACGAGGCGCGAAGGGTCGGCAATGGCGTCACGCGCGTCTGAGAAGATACACCATAGACTGAGCACCACTAGCCAGAGCTCTCGGTAGTGCAGTTCTCCAGATGTTGCCCAAGAGGAGCTCTGCACACACACACACACACACACACGCACAGACACAAGCATGGCGCGTGCGCGATATTGTGCGGCAGCAGCCCCGCCTACAATTCCTACGGCCAGAGTGAGCGCCGTCTCTGTGGCACTGTGGGAACGCAAGACGATAGCTGTGCATCACGGTCGCACAAGCACACGCGGTGAGAGAGGGAAAGGAATGCGCTCATCAGCTGTAAACGATATCAGTCCTCGAGCTCTGTGGTGAGCCGTGCCACAGTCGATCGCAGTGGTGTTGTGGCCGAGGAGAGGCTCAGCAGCACATTCTCGCCAGACGCCCTCGACGACAGGACGCCGGATGAGATATCCGGGATGGAGGGACGGTTCCTAATTTCCATCACAGCGCCGCCACTGGCCGAATCGGCAGAAGCGTGGAAAGCCATGAGATTCAAGGCATCCGCGTCTATTGTGCCGCTGCGCCCGGCCTCGTGTTGCTGCTGGTGCTGGTGCTGGTGCGGCTGCTGCTGCTGCTGCGGCGGCGGCGGCGGTGGAAAGACAAAGCGGGGGGAGCCACGCTGGCACTCGGCGGCGCATCGCATCTCCTTTCGGCTCGCAAGCTCCTCGTACCGCCGGCGCCAGTAGTTGGCATCATTGCGCGCCATCTCGAGCGGCCCTCGTAGGCTGTCCCGCCCCTTCTCCAAGCGCTCACGCAGCTCTTTGTTTATCATGTACTCCCGCTTCAGCTCATCTTTCACGGTGGCAAGGTGGCCGCGGCGGAGGTCGAGAATGCGCTGCTTCGACTGCAGCTCCGCCAGCGCCTCTTTGTGCTGCTGCAGCAGCGCGCCGTGGTCAGACTGAAGCGAGGCGAGTTCCTCTTCGAGGCGACGGATACACTCTGCAGGTGCTGCAGGTGTCATTCCATCCAGGCCACAGGAGCCGACGTGCGACGCACCGCTGTCATTCTGTCCTACCGAGGCGGCGCGCGATACCCACTGTTGCGCCGTTGCCGTCCCAGGCGACACGCTTATCGACCCCGACATGAGGTTGTCACGGTAATCGCTTGCAACACAGTGTTGCGGCAGAGACCTCGATCTGCTCGGCTGTGGCGGGCCTGTGTCCACGCCCGGCTGAAGACGCGGATTGGGTGATTGCCCGTCTGGAAGGTTGCTGCTGCCGGTGATGTGCCGCCCGCTGCTCTCCGTCATGTTGCCCACGGCGCTCACATTCGATCCGTGCACGGAGGCCAGTGGACGGGACAGGAGGCCCTGCGATGCTGCCGCGAAGGCATTCTCTTGGCACGTTTCCGGGGTAAAAAGCGTTCGCTGCCGCTCGCGGCTCGTGTTTGCCCAATACACGTAGGTGTGGAGCTGGTCGACGGCCTGTCGGGCCTGCTGAAGGGGCTGGCCGTAGGCTGCCATGCACTGCATGAGGTCTTTGATCTCGCTTGCCTGGGCACGGAGGAGAACCGTGCATTGCTGCAGCAGCGCGTCCTGGGTTGCCGCGCGCTTCAAGGACGCGGAGTGTGCGTCCTCCCAGACGCTTATTTCCTCCTGAAAGCTCTGCACCTTGTCGATGTAGCCGTCGCGCTCCTCCTGCAAGGCACTGATGATGTCCTGGGCGCTGCTGAGGCTGTCATGCAGCTGCGCCACCTCAGCGCGGAGATTCTGCAACCGCGCCTGCTCCGTCGCACGCTCCTCCAGCAGTGCACTGATGCGGGACGTGTCCGCCTCGCTCGCCATTGAAGACGCCGTAGCAGTGGCGGCGCTCGACAGCTTTCGCGATGCTACGACGGGGAAGTCCGGCGTCCCTTTACAGGGGTCCACTGCTCCACTCGTCATGCTCAGCTGCTGCACCTTCACGTGCAGCCGCTCGATCTCCTCCTTGGCCGTCTCCAACATGCGCCGCAGCTGCGCCGCGGTGAGGTCGCGGTTCACGACGGCCTTGTTCTCGATAGCCTTCGCGCGAGCACCGAAGCGCAGCGTCGACAGCGTCTCCTGCGCATGGCACGGGGACGGGCTGCAGCAGATCACAAGGGCCGTGTGCGAGTTGCCGCCGAGCGAGTCTTTCAAGATTTTTGTCAGCACACTATCTCGATACGGCGTGTGCGTGGCGCTGTGATCTGTCAGGGACATGATAACCATGCCAAGAGTGGAGAGGGACTTGTTAATCAGCTTTGCCTCCTCTAGGCGCAGCCCTGTCGCGTTGGTTTTCCCAACCTTCTCGCTACCAGCGAGGTCCACCAAGTAAAGCTTCCCTACCGTCGACACCCCCTGCGCGCGGTCGACGCTCTTCACCGTCAGGTTCAGCAGGCAATGGCTGCGGCTGCTCGTCTCGTTCATCGCCGTGGCTGAGGTGGCCCGCTGCTTGAGACCGTTCTTCACCAGATGCAGCACATCCCTGGCAGACGACACATGCGGGTTGCAACATCCATCGACGTAGAACGAGTTGGTGCTAACATCCTCGCGCAGCTGCAGCTTGCGTGGCCCTATCGGCAGCGTTGGAGCGATACCAGCCGACGATGATGGCATCGCGGCGGACGGGTTCGGGACAAGGAGGTCGCGAATCTGCTCCATGTACACCTCCACAAAGAACATCTGCACGTCGAACTCCTTGAACGGGTCTGCGTGGGCGATGGCGTCGAAGATGTCGTGCACGGCTCGCGGTATGACGCCGCTGACGGCGTCGCCCGTAAAGGCGGACCGCATACCCGCCGCACTCCTCACCGTGCACCGAGGCGGTCCACTGCGGGAGAACGCAGAGGACGGCGATGCTGGGGCCGCTGACGACGACGGTGGAGCGTAAGAGGTCGACGCGGTGGCGGCGGCACACATTTTTGTCGACTTGTTCACCGCTGCATAGCAGTACTCCGCAGCGTCACTGCCGGTAGCGTTTTGAAGCGTGTTGATTTGCTGCAGCTCGCCAAGCGGAGTGACGGTGGCGCGGGTGCGGCAGAAAGATGTCGTCGTCGTGGACGGTGGTGGCACGGCTGCGGCGCTCCTTGTCGTCGCTATCGCTGAGGTCGCCGGGTGGCCCGTCTTGGTATGGTAGGTGCTGAGTTTCGGCCGCGTTGCCCTGGGAGACGTGCCGGGCGCCTGCAAGGCTTGCTGAGATGCTTGCTGCTGCTTCTGCTCTTCGTGTCGTTCCTCGTCTTCGCCTTCCGCTTGTGCTCTCTGACGCTCGCAAGCGTGAGGCTCCACCTCTCCGTGCTCCTCTTCGGTGAGGCGCGTGTGCGCAGGACTGTCTTCCTCCTTCGGCTTCTCGTTGACGTCCTCCTCGTTGGTGTCTGCGTTGAAGGCGACGCCTGCAGAGGGCCTGCCTGAGTCGCAGCTTGTGGCCCATGCACCACCATTCACTTCTCCGAACATCGTGTGCGTCTTGCCGCTCCCAGTCTGCCCATACATGAAGATGGTGCCGTTGTAGCCAGACAGGACATCCACCACGATGGGGCGGGCAACGTGCTCGTAGACATCGGCCTGCCTCGCAGTTGGCCGAAAGACGTGCGAGAAGGTAAAGGAGTGCCGCCCTGGCGAAGCACCGGCGTCGCCGACCCCGTCGCCTCTGCCCGCCGCCACCGCACCACCGGCTGCGCAGCC
Organism: Leishmania donovani; assembly: GCF_000227135.1. NCBI lineage: Eukaryota > Euglenozoa > Kinetoplastea > Trypanosomatida > Trypanosomatidae > Leishmania > Leishmania donovani. Next base: position 241,558 of record NC_018247.1, on the reverse strand, counting down.
ACCGTTCACAGGGCCACTACCGGCGGTAGGAGCGACATAGCAGTCGACCGCATCGGGGCGTTGGTCAGAAAAAGATATGCACAAGTCGCCCTGGATGCGCTTTTCGCTCGCGTTGAGGGGTCGCACGCGACAGCAGACGCGAACGTGATCCAACGAGTCGTGCATCCCCTTCATTCACCGATAACGGCAACTGGGAAGAGGGAGAGAGAGGGGGGGGGGCGGCACCTGCGGAGAGAGTATCTGTGTTTGTGGAGTAACCTCTTGCTCACTCCGTCAGACTCTCCTCACAGGGGCGGCGTTGTGGACAATGAGAGGAGGGTGGGGTGTGGGGGTGGGAGGAGCGAAGAAAGAGATGTCAAGTTGCTCTGCGCGCGCATGTGCGAGTACATGCACCGATAGCAAGCGTGCTTCGGGTGTGCGCGTCTGCGTTTCCCACCTCGGTGGGCGGTATCTGTATACCGGCCTCCTCCTGCGCACCTCACAACTGGAGTCTGGTGTGCACCAGAGTGATAGGCTGAATCGCCAATCCGCGGCAGAGCTACACGCCAAGAGAGAGAGATCGAGGGAAGCAAGCAAGAAAGGAGGAGGAGTGGCTTGGCGAGGCGCTGAGGGCGGCGGCGGTGGAAAGGTCTATGCCACTTCTAGAGTCTGAGGGGGGATCCACAAAGAATAGGAAAGCTAAGCAAAAAAGGGGGAGGGGGTAGGGGCAATCTACGTACAACGGGGGGGGGCAGCCACGACAACGTGGGCAGGCCGAGCAGTGGTCCTGCGTTTTGTGGACCGCTGCCACAGACACAGCGAAAAGAATGCGAGGACACAGAGAGAAGATGTGTGCTACAGAGCTTGAGCGATGGAAAACGGCCACGGTATTATCAGCATCTATGAGTATGTGCGCGAGTGAGGGTAGGCGTGCTCTCCGCGGCGGCTGTTACAGCAACACGTGGAGTAAGGGGGGACGTTGCTGTTATGGCGGTAGTCAGTGTGCGGGTGTGTGTGTGTGTGTGGGTGGGGTGGGGTGAGGGGACGCTCGCTGCGCGAGCGTGTACGATGATCAAAGAGTGATGGCCACTATTTTACGGAAAGTAGGAGAGACAAGCGCACGCGATCTCGTGCAGCAGAGCGTCGGCGTGTAAGGAAGAAAAGAAATGAGGGAAGCAGGAGAGCCATTATGGAAAGTGACAACACACCGGAACTTCGGAGTGCAGCAACCTGTGCACACGTACACGCAGTCGTCAATGGCAAGGCGGGAGAGACGGGGGAGAGGTGGCAGCGCAAGAGGGAGAGAAGGAGTGTGGGCGAGTGCGTCTACGTGAAGAGAACGCGTTCTCAGTCAGCGATACTGCGCTCGCAGACGTTTAAAAGTGAGCACGTGTGGCCATACACGTCTTGCAAGCGTACACATGGAAAGGATCCAGCGAGAGGTCTCAGAGGAGAGGGGTTGGGGAGGACGAGGGAGGCGTTCCTGCCTCGAGAACGATCGCCCTTCAGGCATGATCCGAGAGCCGGCGTACCGCTTTTAAGTATGACCTCATATTCCGGCGTTCTTGGGGGTTGGGCAGTAGTGTGTGTGTGTGTGCATGTATGCATCTATGAGCGTTTACGAACTCACGATGCTCGTGAGTGGATCTAAGTGAAAAGAAGGGAGAGAGGGAGGCTATGATGATGGCAGTGGTGGTGGTGTTGGGGGTGGGGGCGTGTGGCGAAACAGCGACGGAAAAAAAAGTGAACAAAGAACAGCTAGCGGAGTAAGCACGTTGTGTACACCGTTGGATACGCACATCCACACAAGGGCAAGGGCAGAAGGTGCTAGGGGTGCGCATGGCGCAATCTCAGTTCGGCAGCCTTGTCGATAGCGAGGCCCTGTTTTCGCTTTTCCTTAATGTGCCTCCTCACATGGACCTCCGCCTCGCCCTTAGAGCAACCACCTACCGATGGATCCGCTGCTGGCACCACAGCCTCCCTGCCCGCCTGTCATGAGATTCTGCCGCGGTTATGATTCTCGCCTTGGGGGGAGGCCCACGGGATGCACCGCCACCCCCTGATCAGCGGCCTCCTGCGGGGAGAGAACGCTTGTCACGTGCAACGGGCGGCGTATGACTGCGCCACGGCGTGTCTGTGATCCACTTCGACGCCCTCCGCGCTTTCCAGGTCCGCCAAGCGCGTAATCTGCACTACCAGCCAAGACACCGCTATGCTCGCCAGTCGCGTCCTTGTCGATGCGGTAGCTGTGGGCATGCACTAGGTGGCTCTTCGAGACCGTGTTTCGCTTCGACACCGACTCCGGCAGAGGCGTAGCCACTGAAATGCCGTCGTACGAGGCATGAACACTGCTGTGATTCACGATGGGGGCTCCGCTGTCTGCTGCGACTAGGAGTGATGCCCTCACGGACAGTGCGGATGATGGTGCGTCGAAGTTGATGCCGGAGAGCGGCCTACGTGTGCCGCCGCTTTCTGGCGCGCTCATCTGCCGTGATCGCTTGTCAACCGACTTGCTCAGAATGCTGGTGGCGGCGGTGGCAACCGAAGCAGCCGCTAGAGTGGTCAAGGAGGGCGGCGTTACAGGTGGCAGCGCGGTCTTGCTCCGATCAGCGCCATCACGCGCAGTTGGGGGCGACGGCACAACGTCTGATTTGCGCACTAGCGTCGGCCTCTGGAGGGGAGCCGCAAGCCGCACGCCGTCGACCAGGAGAGGCTTCGATGCGTCGTCGGTGCGCACCTGCCGATTCGCTGCGAGCACCGCGCTTGCGCTTTCCATTGTCGGTGAGAATCGGCCCGTCAAATGCACGGCACCCTCATCATCGCTGCCCTCTGCACAGGCGAGTTCGGACGGCTGGTAGGTCGCGCTAACCAGCGACGGCGCCGAGCGGGGCGACGCGGCAGGGGATAGTTGCAGGCCTGTCTTCCGCTTCGCACGCGCACCGGGTTGGCCCGTGCGGCCGGTGATACAGCTCTCGTCAGCGCTGGTAGCCACTGGGATCTCCGTCGAGGTGAGGTTCAAGAGCTGCTGACGCATGGCACCAGCGTCAGTGTCGTCCTCGTGGTCGTCGAGGTCAAGGGAGGCGCTTCTAATCGGGCTCACAGACTCATTTGGAAGTTGGTAGGGCGGTACGTTGCTCATCCCGCTCACCTCGGTACTGCCCCCCGCGCCGGGCTGCTGCCGTGGGTAGGCGCCATAGTGCACGCAGGGCGCCGCAACACACCTGCCGTGCCGTGCCGGTGAGCAGCCGCTTTCGGTGCAGATGTCTGCATCGGAGAGTCGCGCCGCTGATGACGTTGTCATACAGCGCTTCCCTTGAACACTATCATCATCATCACCTAGCCCATCGCCTGAAACACTGGAGAAATCCTCGATACCGTCTCTGTGCAGATTATTCGGCTGCGGAGTACAGCTTCGTGCTTGTTCGCCACCGTTTGCGCTACCTTGCCGTTGCTCTTGCTGCTTCTGCTGCACTGCCGTTGCACGTCGCATCTTCTCGCCGAGCCCCTGCACCTCTGCAACGGTGGTCTTTTGGACTGCGGCCGCCGTCACAGCACTCGCCAATGAACGCAGCCCGCGCCGCACAGGAGTCAGCAATACGCTTGTACTTGATGGAGCGTCGACCATATGCAGCCGTTGTTGTCCTGCCGAGATGCGCATGCGCAGCTGACGCGCGTACAGCCGGGCGCCATCCCTGTCGCCGTCACCTCTGCGAACACCGTGGCTGACACCGCGTTGCATTTGAATGCCGTGTGGTGGTTGTGCGCGTCGACCGGGCGAGTCGCTACCGGCGTAGTTTTCGCTGGCGTCCTTTCCAGCACTGTCACCGTCTCCGTCGCCTGTGCCGTATTCCGTGACAAGCGGCTCACGAATGCTCACGTCGCGCGGGAGCGCCTTGCGGTCTTTGTGCGCATTCAGCGCGTTGGTTCCACCGGCTGGCGTGGGTGCGAGGCAAAGACAACTATCCAGCGACGACTCCCGTGAGCTGATCAGCTCGCTGCGGCTCGCAGCAGGGCGCTGCCGAGCCCTTACCATCTCTCTCGCCTCACGAAGCATCAGCGCCTGCGTGTGCACCTGCTGCTGCAGCCCGCGCACTAGCCGCTCGAGCTCCTGCTGGCGCACGCGCATCCGCTGCACACACGCTGCAACGGCTATGAGGTGATGGTGCAGTGTGGTGCCTTTGTGCAGGTCGGCGCTCCTGTGGGCGCCCTCGGCGCAGCAGCCCGTGAAGGCGAAGGGGCACACGATCAGCGACGGCAGCTCGCAGTCACTCACCACCGGCGAAGAGGTGGAGGAGCGACCGCCGGCAACTGCCTTTGTAGGGCGTGCTGGCCGGCTGCGTAGGGTGACAGTGCCGCAAGACTCTCTGCTCGCTCTGCTGCCCGGTCGAAAGTTCGCGTCAGCGCTCTCTTCGCTGTCGACGCGGAGGCCGTGGCATTGGTGCGGGCTGTGCAGACGATGCGGCACTTCGCTGCGGCATAACAGTGGCGGTGACCCGACAGGGTTCGCTGGAGCGCAAGACCCAAACTGCAGCGCGTGAAACGGGGCATTCGGCTGCAGCGCACCTCCGATTTGACTCGAAGCAACACCGTCGGTTCGCTGCTTGAGTAACGAGGCAGAGCGCTTCTTCTGCTGCTGCTGATAGTAATATCGCGCCGGGCTGACATTGCTCACGGGCTCACTCTCCTCAGTGCCCAGCCCTGAGTAGTCGAGCGGTGCTGCACCGACGTCTGTGATGGCGCTGGGGGACCGCAGGCCGTGTGGCAGGACTTTGGCGGCGCCGACTGAGGGCACCGCCGGCATGGCGAGTGCTTCTGTGGCCGTGCCGCTTCCCTTGAGTGATGCGACCTCGGCCGACGTCGAGAAGGCGAGGAGAGTGCTCGGTAATGCTGGCTGGTGCGAGTAAAGCGACAGCTGCTCTTCCGTCTCCCCTCCTTGTGCTGCTCCGTTTTGAAGCGCCGCAGCAACGGCGTCAGAGTCGCATGCCGAGGCCGGTGACGTGTCGTCGGCAGGCTCAGCAACTTCTACGCCCTTCAGCTGCGCCTTGACTTGCTGTCGCAGCCGCGCCATCGATGAGCGACGCGACGGCGTATTCAGCTTGTTAGAGAGTGGTGGGTGCGCCGCGGCCACCATCACGGTCGCGCCTGATTCGCGAGAGGCTGCAGCCACACTAGGGTGAGGGTTCATATCCACGACTTCGGTGCCCCTTGCTGAATGAGGTGACGGCGTTGCAGACGCGGCTGCAACAGGAAATGCTGTGATGTCATGCGGCGCTGGGACGTGGGCTGCTCGACAGTTGATTCCCACGTGCTCCTCAGTGGAGGCCCGGGCGGCATCCATGTGTGGCGATACGCCGTCCAAGGCGGGCACATGCATCTCCCTCGCATGGCCCACCTGCTGTTCCCTAATGGCCTGCACAAGCGCAGAAGCCTTATGGGCTGGAGATGACGACGAGGGCCGACGCTTGTTGTGCTTCTGACTGTGGTGGCCGTGCTTGGCCAATTCTAGGTGCTTCGAGACGCCTGCGCCTCCATCCGTGATGCCAGCCACATCGCGGGTCGTGCAGCTACCACCACCGCCGCTGATGCTGTGCGGTGCGGCTGAGGCTGTGCCGTGCGAGATCGAGGATCCGTTTACATCCAGCGGTGCTAATGCTTGTCGCAGCATTTGCATGACGGCGAGCGGGTTTATTGTTTTCTGTTTTGCGTTTTTTCACGGCAGGTACGGTCACGTGCCGGGGTGTCTGCACTGCGACACGCTCGCGCAGATGCTGCTGAATGCATCCGCCGGCACTGTGTGCGTGCGACGGTGCCTCAGCCCCTGGTGCCAGTTCAGGGAGAGAATGTGCGCGCGTGTGTGTGTGTGTGTTTGGGAGGGGGGGGGGCGGTGGGAATAGAGAGGAGTCGGCGGTTCTGCCTGGCAAGTCACACGGCGAACGAAAACAGCGAATTAATGCAACAGGATCTGCCGGGAGCAGCTGAAGGAAAATAACAAAACGCATATGAGCAGCGATAGGGGCGGTAGAGGCTGCTCCGGTTGCAGTGGTGATGGGGATGGTGACAATGGTGGTGGGGGAGAAGCTCATGTACTGCCGAGTGTATGAGAGGAGAACAGAGAACACGAAAAGGGTGAAGCACCCCCCGCGAAAAGAACGAAAATTAATATTGCACAAGAACCGCCGCCCTAAGCCACGATAACCGTAGTACCAGCAGCAAGCCACAAAGGGACGGGAGGAGAGTGGGGGTGGGAGCGCGGCGGCCTTGGCGCCACACTCGAAACGCACGCACGACTTTTCACCTCTTTTGTACCGCGCTTAGCACCTTATGGGAAAGAAACAGGCTAACAAGGCCTTTGACTGCGAGTAGGGGCGAGGGTGGGTGCGCGCGCGCTTGAGTGCCCCTGTACGTGAGCTTGTATGCGGCTTCAAGGTCTATGAGTCGCAGACGCGTGTGGCTAGTGTGCCGTTGTTGCTATCCCTGGCCGTGCTTGCGTGGGAGAGGGGGCTGCCGGTGTTGGATGCGGCGTGCGGGTGCAATTGTGCCTATCTGTTTATGTATACATACACATGCATCTATCTCCCCCGAGGAAGCTCTTTTCCCGTTTAGGGAGGGAGGAGGGGGGGGCGAGGGTGGACTTCGGCTGCAGCTGTGCATGCGCATGTGCATATTGCGTGATTGTCGGAAAGGAGAGGGGGATGTCCATCGCAGTGACCGCCACAGCGGAAGGAGAACCGGAGCAGGAAAGCAGCAGGAGCGGCCACGCACGGCAAGGGGAAAGGCGTTGTTTGACGCAGATACGCAGGGAGGCGGCGACTTGGGGTGGGGATGGGCAAGGGCGAGGAAGGCGCTATGATGAGGCGGGCAATGAGGGAGAGCAGAGAGACGAAGAGGGCATCGAAGGCGAAAACACGCGAGACCCTTCCTCAGCTTCCTCTTCCGCTGTGATCCATCTCTCGCTGGCCATTCATCAGTGCAGTGCTGCCTCCCCATCCCGCAGCCGCCATGCGCTTCGGGGCCAAAGGTCCGCTTCGCCCTCGGCAACCGATGCCCTTTCCATTTTCCCGCCCTTTCAGTTATTCAACGGCCACCTTCTGCAGAGGGGGAGGGGAGGAGGAGGGGAGGGGGCGCTGCTACTAGCACAACCATAACGGTATTCACGCGTCGTGGCTGTCTCATTTTTCTCTTGTCTCCCGGTCATGCTGCTTATCTTCGCTCACGCGGTGGGTTGAACCACACGCGCACACATGGGGTTTGCCGCGCAGGCAACAACAAAAAACGGCTCGCAGTACACACACACACACAAGCACACACCTTCGAAGACCTACAAGCACGGAGAGACTTACGTCAGGGCATGATCAAGCCACTGCAGCCTCTCCCACTCTTGCTCCGAGTAGTCGTAGAGCAGCAGTTTCTTCACGCGCATGAGAGCCTCTTCATCGGTCTCGATCGCATGCTCGCCTCCGGAGGCAGCGCCAGCACCCGTACCTCTGTCATGGTGGGAGGGGGGGCTGGCGTACTGCTCGTGCTGACGGAGTCTCGCGGCGAGTTGACGCAGCAGCGCTTGCTCTCCCGAGTCCATGGAAGCTAGAGAGCATCCCGCAGGGGCATCCATTCCCTGGCCCGCTTCACCAGTAAGCGCGCCGGCAGCCTCCGCCACAGACGCGCAGCTCTTGTCCGGCAAGCACCGCGAGAGAAGCGAGATCTGCTCGTTGGCGCCAGAGGTAACAGACTCACCGGTGGAGCAGTCACGGCGCCCCCACAGCTGATTCGCCTCCCCGACCGAGTACACGCACAACTCATCAAGGCCGACGCAAACACAGGATATCGTGCGCCCCACTGCGCCGCGGAGAACATTGAAGCTCATCGTGGCCGCGGACACGCCGTTCGCCACCCCATCTTTGACCCAAGCGGACGCGTCCGCGGTTGCCTCCTGCAGCGTCGTCGCACTCGCCCTCGCCGGCAGCATTGGCGTCGTGGATAGCGGCCCAACCATCAGCGTGAAGGAGCTGCAGTCCTCCTTGATGCAGCACTCCACGACGGACAAGGTGTCGCCGTCAACAGCAAAACAGGTGCCGTTGGCGGCGACGAACACCGTGCAAAACGCGTTATCGAGGTGGTGATCACGAACGCTGAACACGCGAGAACGTTGCACGAGAGGGCTATCGCTGAGGCGCGCCGCCCAGAGACACTGAGCTTGCAACACAAGGGCATCCTCCCGGTAGTGCTGGACATACGCGTCACGGCTGTTTCTGCCGGCTCCGCCGTCTGCGTCAAGCATGGATGCATCGCCAGCCGACACCCCTAGAGGATGGTTCGCTGTCGCTGACGCAGGGCACGCTGTGTCGTCTTGCGCCAACGACACTCCTGCAGCACCAGCGACATTGGTGACCGCAGGGGTGCTTATTACTGTAGTCGTTGCCAGAGCACCGCCTGCGTCGCCGCATCCACGGCGACCGCTCCGACTGCACTGCCGTTGATGCGAAGATGTGAAAGATAAGCCGGAGATATGAGACAGTGACGACAGCGCCGCTGCTGTCCCCACCTGCCCCGCGGCTGGTGCTGGCAAGTATATGTTGTACGTCACCGGCGATGCACCCTTTCGTTGCGGCTGCTGCCGCTGTGAGCCGCGGCTGCGGTGCGGCTGACGCAAGCGCGCATCCTCCGGCGATGTCGAAGGTGAGGCGGGTCGCATGCTGGAGCCGCCGCCATCGTCGCGACCGGGAACTTCACCCCTCGGCCTGGAACCTTTGGTGGCACCGCCGCCCTTTCTGCGGGCCGCGCCGGCCGTGGCGTGCCGGCCCCGCGGATTTTGCATGTCGTAAAGCCGAACTGTCCCGCGTGGCAGCCTCCGCTCGCACCTTGAGAGGGAGGAAAGGCGCACAATCGAAAAGCGCAGCTCCAACGCGAGGCCATCCTCGCAGCTGAGAGCCACTGCGACTTGCGACGCCCCCACTGACACATCAACGGAGGTGGGCAGTCGCACCCCCGCGCCGACTGGGGCTGATGCGACAGCGGCTAGAGGAGGAGACGCGCTGTGTGCCGAAGTGTGCTGTTGTGCGTACTGCTGCCGAGAAACGGACACCTGTGCGTGACGTTCACGCGATGGTCCACGACCTCCCCTCTCGCCTTGTCCTCTCGAGGCTGCCCATCGATGGCGTTGACGCGCGCGACGCTCGCTTTTCTGCTCTACAAGGCCCACCAGAGACACATGCGCGGCTGCCTTCGTTGGGGTAGGGGTTTCCAGCAGCCCCACTGCGCCGGCGTTGCTGTTTTCGTTGTCGGCACCGTCCGCGATTCTAGTGCGGCGCAGCAGTATCGTCGGCGCGCTCTCCGCTCGCCTGTGGGACAGAATGCGCGCCAACAACGCCGGCTCGGCAGTGTCTGTGCCGTGGTGGTGATGGTGTCGCGAGTGACGCATCGAGTTGCTAGTCAGCGCGCGACGCCCACCAATTTCGATGCCCTCATTAACTTCGATGCTGGAGCTGCGGTCACTAGCACCACTGCTGCTGCAGCAGCTTCTTGTGGTACTAGCGCCTGACCTGTCGAGCCCGAAGTCTTCATCGGTGGCCGTGCCGTAGTCACCGTCGCTATTGTCGTCTTCTTTATGTGCCCTGTCCGCCATGCCGCCCGCGCTCATCACCGGGGCGGCGCCTCCTACATAGCTGAGAGCTCCGTCGTCGCTCAGCAGCCCGGCGTCTTCGTCATCGTCGCCACTGCTGCAGCGCCGGCCACCCACTGCCGGCCCGTCGTCATCACTACTGTCGTTTGCACTACATTGCCGCAGCTGTCGGGGAAGAGAACGTGCCGGGGTGCGCAAACTCGATCGCCGAGTGTTCTGTGCGGCCGCCACACCTATCGAAGACAGCGTTGGGGTTGCGTTGGAGGCCTCTGTGTCTTCACCACCTTCACAGCTGTGGCCATTGACGCGGCGATGCCAAAGGTCAGCCGACCCAGCCACCGTGCCTCTTCGCCGGACAACGCTGTTGCAGGTGTTGCTGCTGGCAGCGGTGCTTTCTTGTAGCGCTGATGTGGACGACGGCAAGCTGACGTAGAAAACCGATGAATTCGCGGCACGCTGGCTCGTTGTCGTACCACCCACAGAACCCTGTATGGACATGATGGAGGATCGTCCACCTCCGTAAGGCTGAAGCGCGGATGGGTTGCCGGCAGCGGTACCTGGGGCGGCCTCCTGCTCGACGGCGCCGGTAACCGACGAAGGCTGCGGTGACCCTGCTGCGGCCGCAGCTGATGCGAAGCGGCTGCCTACGTGGCCGTCGGGGCTCACCATTGGCTGAAGCAGGGGCACATCGAGTGCATGACGCCCAATGTGCAGCGCCCACAGAGGCTTCACGAGGACTGGCCGGCCCATCTCCGCTGCTTGGATGGCATGCCTGCGAGCCTGGCGGCGCAGCTGACTGCTGCTGAGTGGCAAACCGGCGGATGCACCCGCTGCTACTGCTGCTGCTGTCATCGCGGCTGGCACTGAAACAGCTGAGGTGTGATGCGCTCCTCCCGTCATCACAGCAACGCTGTCGCACCGGCGCTCTGTCGCGGCGCCACCAAGTCGCCCTGGGCGACTGGAAGCCTTCCCTCCCGGGGCACTACCCGCCAGAACGCCTCTCAAACCGGCGTCCGCCGACATTGACAGAGGCTGGCGCAGACTGGGCAAGCTAGCCGGTGGCACGCGCGTCATATGGGGCGGGACGGCACTCTCACCCTCGCGTGGGTGGCTGTCGTCACTGCGAAGATGCACAGTGGCCGACGTCGCCAAAGCTGCGCCCATGTTTGCTGCTCCGCCGCCGCCGTTCAACGAGGAACGCCGGCCAGTGTGTTTGCGCTGCGCTTGCTGCTGCTTCGAATGCTGTGGCGGATGCGGCGTTAGTGGTGGATCGTCGCTACGGAGCTGCACAGTCAAGGGCAGGTGCGCTGACTTGGGCTGCAGCTTGCGCCATTGCTGGATATCGCCCAGCCCGGCAGGAAGGAGGATGAGATGCGTCGGGGTAGAAATAAACACGAGCGGAATATAGGATAACGCGGAGGCCTTTGCCGGCCTGTCCGACGTCGTTTCCATTTCGCGCGGGGAGTCGACCAGTATCGAGGCACCGGTGCCGGTGCTGCTGCTAGCGCGTGTTCTCTGCGACCCCGTAGTACTCCCGCATCTGCTTCCCCGATTAGAGACTCGCTTGCCGCAGACGGAGATGGGCGACAAGGTGGTGGCCGGGTGCGTGTCTGCAGCGCACGTCGGAATAGCGAACGCCTTCACTGACGTAATGGGGTCGTGCACGAACAGGGAGAGCAGACACGAGCCATTGATGATGGAATACACGTAGAAGCGTCGATCGTAAGAGCCGAGGAAGACAAGGTCGGAGTCTCTGTCCGGTGAGAGGTCTGCGCAGAGGCAGTTGGACGGCACGTGAAAGACGCGGGTGGGCATGGCACTTTCAGCACCCCAGGGCCTACCTGCGGAGTGTGGAGAGGCGGTGGCGCCCCCACCGACGGCGCGAGCACCTCCAGCTGTACGACCACCGCCGTTAAGAGGCGGTGAAGTGCGCGGCAGTGAGCTGGTGCTGTCGGTTCTCTGATACCGCGGCCCGCCCACGCTTGCAGCGCCACCATCACCACCCTCCGTGGGCGAGGTCGCGTTCATGTTGGCGGGCTCACTGCCTGCCTGCTGTTTCTGGGTCGGCTTCAGGAAGTGGTCAATGACCTCGCACTGCCCTTCAAGGGTGACGAGGACGAGGCGGCTCTGAATGGGTGTGTACAGCACCACGGAGATGGTCGCCGCGAGCACTCGCAGGAAGAGCGGTTCGCGGTGGTCAGGCTTTACGACGCACAACAGGCCCTCCGTTGTGCCCACAATCACTTCCTCGATCCCGTCGCCGTCGACGTCGTACGAGACCATGGCGTTGGCGAGAACTGACCCCTCAGCGGCCAGCTTGCGGAACTCCCAGCTGTCAAGTAGGATGGAGGGCAGACGGCGCTGCCGCAGAAAGGGTTTTGGGTCGGACGAGGCGGAGGCCAGAGACGCAGCCGGCGCACACGGCGTCATCGACTGGCGCATGGCGCTACCAGCACTCACCACCAATGGCCTATCAGCCGCATCGCTTTTTCGTCGACGTGCATCCGCTGTTGAGTCGGTGTGCGCTGCATGCGCGTGAGAGTAGGGCAACCGAGAAGTCGAAGACGACATAGGAGCTTTTGCCCTGCAGCTGCCGTACGACACGAGCTCAGCCCTTCGGTGGGGCAGTCGAGAGCGGCTCCGGCGATGCGGCGCCTTCTCAAGACCAAAGCAAAAAAAAAAAAAACAAGAGAGGTTGGCAAAAGAGAAGCCGGTCGGCTACGATAAAAGCGAGGGAGGGTAGAGGCGACTGCAGTCGGTGCGTGCTCGCGTAGCGATCTGTGCGTGTGCTGGTGCTTGTGCCGCCAGTAAGTCAGCGCCGAGAGATGCGAGAAGGCGTGTTGACGCCTCAGCCACCACCTCCTCTAGCGAAGCGTTAGTGGGGAGGGAGCCTATGCGGCTTGCATTGGGTGTTTTGTTTTTGGTCTGCGCCGTCGTCCCTCCTTCCCCGACGCGCGGAAGTCCGGGCGCACCAACGAATGCAACCAACAAAGCTGCCGTGGTGACGTTATCGCCCGTCGCTTCATTGTAGACACAGACGCGCGGGCAAGTGGCCGAGGGGAGCGGGTGGGGAAGAGGATGAGGGAGGGGGTAGAGGGGGCAGTGCATCGAGGAGAGCGAGAGCGATCGATGGAGACAGAAGGCTTGGCGTGTACCTGCGGGGTAGGAGGCTTCGAAATCGAAAACCGATGACGATGGCCAACGGCGTCACATCACCACTGGACCTGTGCAGTCGAGAGCAGCATGCATTTGTGACAAAGGCAACGACGAGCACCCCGAGGGCGGGGTCGGGGAAGGTCGCGCGAACATATCGTCGTAACGCTGCCCATGAAAAGCACGCCCGAGATGACGTTCCACACCTTGACTGATTCAGCAGCGGCGGGCGTGTGAGTGGGTGGCCCCCGCTCGCACGCAAACCCAGGCATGAATGCCTTCCGTGTCAAGTGTACCGGCCCACCCCAACACAGGCACGCACACAGGCACACACACACACACACACGACTGCCCGTGTGCGCGGGGCAAGGCAAACCACATTTTTTTTTGCGGCATGGGCCCTCCTCAAAGAGGCCGACGGCCATGAGCAACCCGCGACATCCATCATTGATGTGCAATGACCAACATCACTGCCATTCCTGTTCCAGCTTTCCTTTTCCGGCATCTGTGTGAGCCAGTCGTCGGAAGAGGCGCGCGCGCCTTCCTCGACTATTGCTTCGTCTCGAAGGTCTCCACGCGCGAGTCTGGCCGATTCGGCTTGTGGGTGAGCGGAATCGCGTGCGTCTCGTGAAACACGTCACGGAAGGAGACGTTCGCCTCGTCGCGCAGCTGCTCGTACAGGCGCTTGAACTCCAGGTGAATCTTTGAGCACCGTCCGGGTGGCACACGCCGACCACAGTTGACGTAGTTCACGAAGTCCTCCACAACGAAGGCGGTGTCCGCCTGCCGCTGAAGAGCCTCGTGGCGCATCGACTCCTCGAAGGACACCTGGGGAAAGCGACTAGAAGAGGTGGACGCCGCGCGGTCGCCGAGCAGGTAGGCGCTCCACTCTTTCCGCTTCCGCTCGCCGAGGAGTTCAATGTGCTGCTTCACAATCTGGGCGTAGAGAGAGCGATGTCGGCGCGGGCACATGAGGCTCACGGTGCCGTTCCTAAAGTCGAACTTGGAGTAGTACTCTGCAAAACGCAAAAGACAGAAGTAGACGGCCTCGCCGAGGCGCTCATCGTCCTGCCCGATCCCCTCATACACGGGTGGCAGCTGGAAAGTGTCGAGCGCGTTTCGGACATCGGGCAAAGTGAGCTCGCCGTACGTGCCAGTCGGCACAAAGATGGGCAGCAACCCCAGCTCCTGGAGCACCATCAAGGACATGGTCGTCATGGTGAAGCTGTTGAACATCGACTTGTCCGGCGCCACCACCTCGCACTTTTTCGCCCATTCCTTGACGAGGTACACGTAGGCGCCGTAAAAGTCAGGAAGCACGCGGTGGATCTCCGCGAGTATCTTGGAGTTTGCCACCCCACCGAGGTTGCCGATCGTGAGGTCACACCGAATTCCGCTGATTGCGTCCTGGAACTGCAACACAGGGATGCGGGCGTTGATGAGGCGAACGTTTTCCATCCCCATTTCGCCAGCTTCGCGCCCCACGCGTGCGAGCCGCTTGAAGTTTTGCGCATCCACCACCTCTATCCCGCTCAGCCACGGCGAAAAGTTACGGAATGTAAGGGACAGATCGGCGTCGGCGCCGGTGGTGCAGAACCCCGTGGCGAGCGAGCCGAAAAGCTGCAGCTCCACCTTGTTGACGCACCGGGAGCAAAGGTCGACCACGCGCCATCGGAGGTCATCGACGACCTCCTTGTCGTTTGACGTCCCCTGGGACGCCCTGTACGCGGCGATGCTCTCTGCAACGAACTTTCGCCTGCCTGCTTGCATCTTGGAAGTTCGTGCGACCGGCTCGCACAGCGATGTGCCGGCACGACTGGAGCACGCAGACAAACACTCCTTTTGGAAGTGGGCCTCTGCCGAAGCAATTGGCCGCAGGCTCCCTCCCTCTATCTCTCTCTCTCGTGTGTGTGTGTGTGTGTGTGCGACGGTAGAGTGACTGACGGCACCTCATGCTGCACGCGTCAGGCGTATGCGTGTTTTCTTACCGGCGTGTCTTTCTGTCACACGCGCTGCACAAGCCAATCTGCGTCGTGCTGAGTGAACGGGAGAAGAACAACAGTAACAACAAAAACACAGATGGGAAAAGGCAAAGGAACAGATGGGGCGCCGCCATCGAAGGGGTGTGCGTGTGGGTGTAGGATGGTGTGTGCGCGTGTGTGGATGTGGGGCGCTCTTTGATTGGCTGCCCTTCACAACGAGCGAGGTGGCGACGTTTTCATAACCGCACGTCTGTGCGCGGTAATGAACAACAACGGCACGAACAAGAGAGGGATGCGATGGCGGAAGAAGAAGAGGGCAGAGATGACGGTGGTGGTGTGGCGTGGTCATCGATAAGCAACGACACACACACACACACACACACACACACACACGAGATGAGCATGAGAGAGAGAGGGAGAGCCGCAGATATGGCTAGAGCTGGAAGGCCGCCACAGCACACATACATAGATAGAGAAACAAAATGCGCCCGTCCTCCCTCCTTCCCTCCCTCCCTCATCTCTCTCTTTTGGAAAAGCGCAGAAGGGACCGCAGGAAGAGACGAAACACGTAAGGAGGCGACACGCCGTGCACAGCGTCCTCACCGTGCTTGCGACTCGGTCTACCGCTTCACTCGATTCGGCCCATCTTCGCCTGTTTCGCTTTCGCCTCCGGACGCGATGCAAGGCAGCAAAAGCACACGTACACTGATTGCGAGCCGACGTTGCGCATGCAGTATTGCTTTCGTACTTTCTCTGCCTGTGGGTGCCAGACCACCTGTAGCCGTTGCACTCAGCGCACAAAGTAGGCGCTGGTGAAGGGCACGGGCTGCTCACTCATCGAGCCACGCGCAATCGACGACCACCAATGCTCCCCGCCATCCACCACGTCAGCGGGGAGCTGCACTCGGAATGAAAGCCCCGACGCATCGGACGCGCCATGCTGTGCATCCTCGTTGACGTCGGCCAGCATGCCTGTGGAAACGCCGGCGCTCTGCTCACCGCCGGTTCCCGAGGCAGCACCGCCAGCGGCGGTGCCGATGGTACCGCTGGCGCCGGGACCAGCGCGACGACGATGGCTCCCCGGAGGCCGGGAGGCAGTCACCGCCTGTGAAGAGGGTCGCAGCTTCGTGCGCACAAAGCGAAGGAGAAAGAGCTTCACGAGCACTGGCACCATGAAGAAGTCGCGGATACGGTACTGCGTGAGAGTGGAATGGAAGGCGGCGTCGAACATCGGATCGGAAAGGAGCCACAGTGTGCCGCTCAGATAGGGCTGCGGTTGGGGTGACTCTACCGTGGCTGGCTCGTACTCCAGGGAGAGGCGCAGCCGCACGTGCGCGGCGAGCATGCGCACATCGCTGAGCGACACGTACACCTGCAGATAGCGCCCGCGCGCGATGGGGAGGTCGGCGTTGAGAGACACGCTGAAGTTGCCGCTGTACTCCACCTCGACCTCAGCATCCAGGACGGAGAGCGAGCGCGTTGTGTCTGTGGCGTGCCTCGCGCCGCAAGTATGTGCGGCAGTCACTCCCGCCGCGGCAACAGCCGAGGAAGGCCCTGCTACTGACGAGCTCGGGTCAGCTCCTCCGTGCGCCCCACTGCTGCTGCTGAGGCGAACAGAGTGTGCCATGGGGCCTGTTACATTGCGCTCGCGTCCAGCTGTCCCTGCCCCTGCCGCGGCGCCGGATTCATCGCCTGAGCTTCGGTACCGGAGGCTAGTCAGCATCGACGGGTCCGTCGATGAGCGGACAGTTGCGTTCACGGCGTCCCCGCTGACGTCACTTTGCCGCTCTGCGCTCACTGTTGAGGCCGCGAGGGGCTGCATCGGATTCGTGTACGAGAACGACCCAACCGACACGGGCGATTGAATTGGAGGATTTTGTGGCTGCTGCTGCTGTGTCTGTTTCCCTAATCCACTCAGGTTGCCTAGCGGCATCACTCCAGCGACGCGCTGCTGTGCCACCGCCGCAGAGCCGCCAGGACCCATGCTGTCCAAGGAGGCCATGCTCCCAAGACCACCAGCCAAAGGTGCAGCAGGCGCGGCGGGGGACAACGCGGACGCTCCCGTGACGCTCGCAGCGGTGTTGCCGCTGCCCCCGCCCCCGCCGTGGGAGAGGTACAGCGCCTTGATCACAGGAGGTTTGCCACCCCAGTCTTTGACGCGAAAGTCGGCGAAGGAGGCGATGCCCTTGTCTTCTAGCAGCGCGCTAATCTGCTCCTCCAGCTGCGCCTTTAGGGCGTTGAGGAACGGCAGCTCGGACAGCACTTCGGCGCTGCTCACGCTGTCAGCATCGCCGTCGCACACAGTGCCGTCACCGCTCGCGGGCGCATCGAATTTCTTTGAAGCATCGTTTTCTACGGGCGCGCCGTGCACTGGCTCTGGTGGAGGGGATGAGACACTTGCGCCGCCTCCTGCAGCGGCCGCTTCTGCAGCCGCTCTTGCCTGCTGCTCAGCCAACGCGCCGTGCAGCATGTCCAGTACCGCATTCACGAAGCGTTGCAACCACAGCGTGCCCTCAGCATGGCGCCGCGGGATGTGCGTGCGACGGGTCGGTATGTGCCGAAGGCGCTGCTTCTTGATGGCCAAGAGACCAATAAGCCCGGCAACAAACAGCAGCACATGAAGAACGGTGGCAAGCATGTCTGGTGCTTGTGCACGTGCTGGCTTGTCGTGAGTGCGAACGGCTCACTCGCTTGCCGGCAAGCGGTGGGAGAGGAGGCTCGCCCGGTACTATTGTGCCGCAACGTGTGCGCGTGTGTGGGTGTATGTAATCTAACGCGGACGCAAAGGACGGGCTGCGCAGTGGTGATGGGGCGGAGGAGGACCAGCACAGAGATGACGGGCTAAGAGGCGACGCGAAGGGCAGTCACGTCAGGTGCATCGACGGTGGGGCAAAAAGAAACACGGCTGGCCTCAGAGGCCCATCAAGGCAACCTGCAGACGGAGCAGCTGCGGCGGTGTGAAGTGCACGAGGGCGCGAGCCCGTGGCGGCCAAGGAGCCGGCGGAAAGATGAAGGAGGGAGGAAAAGTGGCGAGCAGCCGGAAAAACGACAGCCTCGTTCTGCTGCACGACTGTATCGGCAGAATGACGCAGGCCTTTGATCCCTTCCTCCTCTTCCTCCTGCGCTCTAATGTGCGCACGCCTTCCTGTGCCCCCAACCACCCACGTACGTCCGCCTTGTACCAGAGAGTGCCGAAAAAAAAAGAAAAAAAGGGAGCGCTGGTAAACACCAAAGCAGCCCCATGCAGCGGAAGACACAGGCGCATCAGCGCCGCGTTCTACCGTGCGATCGCTTTTTGTTGTTATACTGATGTGCACACCGTCTGCAAGCGGAGACACAGCGGGCTGCGCGAGCGACGGACTGAGCGCTGGTGAGCCTGCCTCAAGACATGCATCAGACGACAAAAGAGATCGATGCAGATAGGCAGAAGGAAAGGTAAGCCGACATGCGCACAGAGAGATGCGAAGAAGCAATGCAGCGTTCCTGCCTTTCACATATCTTCCCACGCGCCCATCCCACCACGTACAAGTCAGCC
>NC_018247.1:221225-223194 GCF_000227135.1 Leishmania donovani | reverse complement strand
AAAAAAGAAAAAAAGGGAGCGCTGGTAAACACCAAAGCAGCCCCATGCAGCGGAAGACACAGGCGCATCAGCGCCGCGTTCTACCGTGCGATCGCTTTTTGTTGTTATACTGATGTGCACACCGTCTGCAAGCGGAGACACAGCGGGCTGCGCGAGCGACGGACTGAGCGCTGGTGAGCCTGCCTCAAGACATGCATCAGACGACAAAAGAGATCGATGCAGATAGGCAGAAGGAAAGGTAAGCCGACATGCGCACAGAGAGATGCGAAGAAGCAATGCAGCGTTCCTGCCTTTCACATATCTTCCCACGCGCCCATCCCACCACGTACAAGTCAGCCGATAGATGCAGGCAACCACCGCTCACCTGGCCCTGCTGCACCACGGCACCATCCCCGACCCTCTAGAACGAACCGCCCTGCCGTCGAATCGGGGCCGTGCGTCGTACGGGCTCGCCCTCTCCTCCCTCAGCCCTTCGTCAGGTACGTGCTGCGCGACCGGCGCCAGGCGGCCTTGCGTGAACTGCATGCCTTGACCTGTGCGGGCCGCGTCCAGGGTCCTGCTCGAGGGCGGTGGCGGTGGCGTCTGCCGTGCGGGTAGTAGGGGATGGGTCTAGGCGCATGCCAGATGAGCTCCGGGAGGAGGTTGGCCAGCCTCAGGCCAGGGCCCTCGCTGAGGCCCTGCACCCGGCCGGCACGCCGTGCCTCTTCCTAAGTCGCTTCAAGCCGCGGCATTGCATGATAGGGTGTGGGGACTCGCCACACACGTGAGCCTGGAGAGGACTCGCTGGTGCAACTCGCGGTGCTGGCGTGATGCCTCCGGCGTCTGCGCCTCATCAGCCCACCCGGTCACATGGAGAGGATGCCGCATGCTTCGCGCGCATGCACTGTGGGGCTGGTCGGTATCGAGTCTCTTCGCACCTTTCTCGTCCATCAGTCGCGCTCTGCCAGCCTCGGGATGCTTTGGTCGGATGCGATACGCCATGCCAGCCGTACTTGACAGCTCGTGCGCACAGCGCTCGCACTCTTGCATCCTGGGCTCTGCGTCAGGACGGCGTTGCTGCCTGGGGATGGGGGGGCTCGCTGTTATTACATTCCATTTCCGTCGATGCCATGGGGGCGTGTCTCGACGGCTTGCCCGCATGTGCCGCGGCAGATGGGACGCTGCCGTGAGCCTGTGGCGGCAGGGACACTCCGCCTTCTCCCGAATTCGCACACCTTTCACCGCAGTGGGTGCGCTGAGCGGAATGGGCCCGCGGAGAGGCATGTGCCTGGGCACGAAGGGCTCACAGCCTGCCATTCTGAAGGGGGGCGCAGGGGGCAGCCACAGACACCGAACGGAGGAGGCTCACGCAGCGCAAGGAGCACATGTGCACTCACATCATTGCACGCAAGGCCACAGCGTGAAATGAGGTGTGCTCTGGGCCTCGAGCGATCCGCAAATCTCGCGTAGCGTCTTCGGCGCAGCGCCAGAGCGGACGCTCTCATAGCAGAATCACGCGGGGGCGGGGGGGGGGGAGTACCACGATGCTAGCGGAGGAGCAGCCAGCGCAGCATCCGCACTCCATGCGACCCGTATGGAGCTGGGCGACGGTGGACTCCTGTCCCTCGGTGAGCTCAGAATCCTTGCTCATTGGTGTGGAACGGTGGCCGTCGAGTACCTCTCGTTGTGGCGTGCCGCATCCTGCACCGCGATTTTGGGGGGATGCCCGCCTGGCGGCTGAGAAGCGGTGATCGGATCGCTGATCCATGCAGTCGGCGTCGGCTCCACTGACATTGCTGATTTCGCAAACTTGCCAACTTCCTCATCGTACTGCAGCGTCCAAGGGGCAAAGACAACCGAAAATGAGAGGCGCTTGCGACGGGATCGTAGCGCCCGCAGTTGTGCCAAGGTACGCCGCCATAGGCCCTCTTCGGCCGTTGCGCGGCCCGTGAGGAGGGAGAGCGGCCCCGCAACAGCAGCCACGCTTGCT
>NC_018247.1:219319-221126 GCF_000227135.1 Leishmania donovani | reverse complement strand
AGCGCCAGAGCGGACGCTCTCATAGCAGAAGCACGCGGGGGCGGGGGGGGGAGTACCACGATGCTAGCGGAGGAGCAGCCAGCGCAGCATCCGCACTCCATGCGACCCGTATGGAGCTGGGCGACGGTGGACTCCTGTCCCTCGGTGAGCTCAGAATCCTTGCTCATTGGTGTGGAACGGTGGCCGTCGAGTACCTCTCGTTGTGGCGTGCCGCATCCTGCACCGCGATTTTGGGGGGATGCCCGCCTGGCGGCTGAGAAGCGGTGATCGGATCGCTGATCCATGCAGTCGGCGTCGGCTCCACTGACATTGCTGATTTCGCAAACTTGCCAACTTCCTCATCGTACTGCAGCGTCCAAGGGGCAAAGACAACCGAAAATGAGAGGCGCTTGCGACGGGATCGTAGCGCCCGCAGTTGTGCCAAGGTACGCCGCCATAGGCCCTCTTCGGCCGTTGCGCGGCCCGTGAGGAGGGAGAGCGGCCCCGCAACAGCAGCCACGCTTGCTCCTCCGTGCCTCGGATGAGAGGCGTGCCCTCGCAGCAGGCCAAGCCCCCGCTCTACTGCTCCACACCCAGCGGGTCCGCCACAAGGATGAAGAGGAGAGGGCCTAGGACTGACCCTTGCGGGTCTCCGCATGCAAGTAATCCATGACCCAGCGAGTACGGTACGGGCCTACAGCTTGACTCTCCTCAGTGCTGTGATCTACACAGCCGAAGACGCGAGCGTAGGGTCTGCAAGCGCCGCTCCGATTTTCGCACCTGCCGAGCACGCTGCATGACTTTGCGGAGGAGCAAGTACAGAGGTCCGCGGTGGAGCGGCGGGGACGGAAGTCAGGACGCTGCGGTCGGGGACGGGGGCTTGCCTGCCAGATGGTCGCGCAGTCGTCGCGAGCTCATTCGTTCGAGCGGCTTGCATAGATTCATGGTCAACGTCGCAGGGCGGTCGGGCGCGGGACCGCCGTCGGGCTTGTGCGGTTTCAGGAGGGGCTCACTGTGCCCTCTTTTCCACGTAGCAGCGGCGCGGCCTGTAGCGACCCTCTGGCTTTAGATGTTCAGCCGCACTCTCCCTACCGCGCACCGGGAGGGCCTTGACGCTGTCGCGGTGAATTTCGTCGACGCCCGGCGCGGGGCCGCGGTGGACTCCACGGTGTGCCATTTTCGAGCTCACCCACCATGAGCGGTCTGAGAGGCGCGGACCTGCGTCTCGGTGGGACGCAGAGGAGGGGCGCACTGCCGGATGTCGCCTCGACGTCTGTTGGTGCGCCTTTACCAATGCGCTGGCCTGCTCTCGCGCACTCGGGTGGCGGCAGCCTTGTCGCATTGCTGGCGTGTGCGTTGCAGGGGGACATGGACAGACTCAATCCGTGCACATGATCGAGGGTCTCTGGGGGGTGAGAGGGCGTTGCAGGACTGTGTCCACCCTTCAAGGCTGGCTTGTTGGAGCTCTTTGATGAGCATATCGGAGATGACGATGCCCGGGAGACACACAGGATACCCTCTCGAGAGCTGCTTCCCATCGCGTCAGCTCTGGCGTCCAGAACGGCTTATAAGCAACTGCGCCAGATGGGACAGCTTTCTGGAGGACTCGGCCACAAGTCTCGCGATGAAGTTCACCTCATCCTCGCGTGACCCGTTGCAGCTGTGCATGCGTGGGGTCGCTGTGGCGGGTGTGACGGTGTGGGCGATTCGCCCTCCCGCTGTGGGGCGCTTTCGTGTTGCGGTGGTGACCGGGGTCCACGCGTCCTCGCTTCTGTGCCGCTTCGGTGGGCATGGCGGTCTTTGCGGATGAATTCGGCGATCAAGGCAC
>NC_018247.1:218315-219220 GCF_000227135.1 Leishmania donovani | reverse complement strand
AGAGGGCGTTGCAGGACTGTGTCCACCCTTCAAGGCTGGCTTGTTGGAGCTCTTTGATGAGCATATCGGAGATGACGATGCCCGGGAGACACACAGGATACCCTCTCGAGAGCTGCTTCCCATCGCGTCAGCTCTGGCGTCCAGAACGGCTTATAAGCAACTGCGCCAGATGGGACAGCTTTCTGGAGGACTCGGCCACAAGTCTCGCGATGAAGTTCACCTCATCCTCGCGTGACCCGTTGCAGCTGTGCATGCGTGGGGTCGCTGTGGCGGCGTCGGCGGTGTGCCGTGCCGTGGTGTGACTATGGCTTGCACACGTCAGGTGCTCATCATTGGGCCAATCGTGTGGGGTGGTCCCCTCCCTGGCCGGCTGGGTCGTCATCTCGTGTCGGACACCGGGCGGCGCGAGCCGGCACCCGCCCCGATGGCGTGTGGGCTGCGTGCGACGCTGCCTGGTGTGTGATGGAGAGCCTCCCGTGCCGCGAGGTGACTGTTAGGTGTGCAGCCCGAGGTGGTGTATGTGCGCCCAGCAGGGACGTGGCAGCACAGCCGCGACGCCGCTGCTGCGCCGTTGTCGTTTAGAAGAAAGTGAGGGCGTACATCTGACCATATGTCCTGTTTTATGTGCTCGGAGACACCACCGTCGCCCTTCTCTCCCGCGACACCGGAGCGTTGAATGCCCGCGAGGCCCACTGCCCCAAAGGCCTGTCGGGGTGCGAAATGCGCCTCTCTTGCCGAATACAGACCTGCATCGCAGGTTCGCCAAGGAGCTGGGCCAACCAGCACTGTCTGGTGTCGTTCAGCCCACCGTAATGCCACCGCGTACAGCGCAGGCCAGACCCGTGGATCATGCTCAACATCACTGCAACGCGGCAAAGGCAGAGAAAACAGGTGGTGGATGCGCA
>NC_018247.1:217450-218216 GCF_000227135.1 Leishmania donovani | reverse complement strand
GTGACTGTTAGGTGTGCAGCCCGAGGTGGTGTATGTGCGCCCAGCAGGGACGTGGCAGCACAGCCGCGACGCCGCTGCTGCGCCGTTGTCGTTTAGAAGAAAGTGAGGGCGTACATCTGACCATATGTCCTGTTTTATGTGCTCGGAGACACCACCGTCGCCCTTCTCTCCCGCGACACCGGAGCGTTGAATGCCCGCGAGGCCCACTGCCCCAAAGGCCTGTCGGGGTGCGAAATGCGCCTCTCTTGCCGAATACAGACCTGCATCGCAGGTTCGCCAAGGAGCTGGGCCAACCAGCACTGTCTGGTGTCGTTCAGCCCACCGTAATGCCACCGCGTACAGCGCAGGCCAGACCCGTGGATCATGCTCAACATCACTGCAACGCGGCAAAGGCAGAGAAAACAGGTGGTGGATGCGCATACTTGCTGAATCCTCGACGCAAATCATAGCGAGCTGGTTCAAGCGTGATCGTCGCTGCAACTCTCTTCGGTAATGCGCCAGTCCAGAGTTCTCCGCTGATGCCAAGAGTCCGCAAAAAGACCCGGAGGGCATGCTGCCGGCTGCTTGGCTTCCCCACACACGCAGGGTGAAATACTGGGGCCTGTGGTTCAGCACTGAGGTGGTCCCCGCATCATCCGAGATGTATATGAGGTGAAGGGAGGGAGAGAGACCAGAGCAACAACAATAGGGAAAGCATCGGAACGCCCACGCACCGACACCCACACGGAAAAGGCGGGCGGGCGGGCGGGAGGAAGGAAGGAAGCGA
>NC_018247.1:151685-216236 GCF_000227135.1 Leishmania donovani | reverse complement strand
TGTGACGGTGTGGGCGATTCGCCCTCCCGCTGTGGGGCGCTTTCGTGTTGCGGTGGTGACCGGGGTCCACGCGTCCTCGCTTCTGTGCCGCTTCGGTGGGCATGGCGGTCTTTGCGGATGAATTCGGCGATCAAGGCACGGTGCCGGTGTCCAGTCCACGTTGCCGAAAGAGCAAAGTAGTGGAAGAGAGAGACACACCCCAGCGCCAGCACCAGCGCGAGCACGAAAGTGGGTGAGATCCTCCGAAAAGAGGCGACCAAAAACAGCAGCAGCGGCAGTGCGCGTAAGGAAGCAAAAAAAAAAACGGGGAAAAAACAGGAAAGCTCGCGAGTGCGCTTAAATCTACGAAGGGGGAGGGAGGGAGGGAAAAGAGAGGGGCGTGTATGTGCGTGTGTAGTGGGAACACTACGACTATGCGAGCCGTGTAAGACGGTGGCGGTGCTTTTAGTGGAAGATGTGCACGTGATCCGTGCATGGCAGCATCGTCCGGTGGCTGAGAATGAGAGAAATCGAACAGAAGGGAGAGGCGTATATGTCTTCGCGTCCGCGTGCGTGTGGAAGGTGTTGCCCGAGGACAGCGACTTTCAAAGCCGTGAAGGTAAACCGCCACATGCATAGATCCTTCTAAACGCAGGTCAATGGAAAGCGAGCGAGAGAGGGATTGGGGCATTCGTATCGGCCAGCCACCTTAGCGCAACCACCCACATCAATGTCTCCTTGCAAGGGGCACTGACACGGCTTCCTGGCCCTCATCCTTCCCTCGGCGGCTGCGCCTCCCTCTCGCTCCGCGTTGGGTGATCACCGCGTGCTGCTGAGAGCGCCACTGCTGATGGCGTGAGCGTCGCAGCAGCAGGGTAGGAGGTGGTCCGAAACGGCGAGGTTCCATCTCTGTCACCACCACCGCCTAGCCCTGTTCGCCGTCTTCATCATTCTCTTGGTGGCTGTTGACGACAAAGTCTTGCGCCGGAGGCTCAGCACACTCCTCTGAGACGGCTACATCACTTGCCGTCGAACTAGCGGCTCCAATGGCTGCGGCACGTGGCACGTGCACGCTCTCGTCCCCGTCACCGCCGGTGATCACCCTCTCCAGTGCTCTCCCAAGCGACTCCATACGGTTCTCCAGCGCCGTCACCCCCATGAGCACGCGATCGGTTATGCTCGCGCTGGATGGAGGGGCCTCCGTCCGCGGCGGCGCCAAAGACGGCGCGGACGGGCGGCGTTGGGCGCCGAACGCGTCCACAACGTCTTCGGCGCCATCCGCGCCCATTTCGTTGGGCGTGAGCTCGCGGAAGAACCTGTCGTTGTTCCAAATTCCGTAAATGCACTTCTCAGAGCCGGGGAGGCAGAGCTTGCCACGGCCCTGCTTCTTGCCGCAACGCCAGTTGCCGACAAACACCTGCCCATTCGCGAGAGTCTCGCGGCCTTTGCCGTGCCTCTGCCCAGCTTTCCACTGCCCCGAGTAGCGATCGCCCCTCAGGGTGGCGTAGGTGCCCTGGCCCTCCGGCTTGTCGTCCGCGTACATGCCTTCGTAGATGTCCCCCTGTACAAAGAGATACACACCACGGCCGGAGCGCTTCCCTTGGCGCCAGTTGCCGCGGTACACATCCCCGTTCCTGTAGTGCTTCTCGCCAAAGCCGTCGGGGGCGCCATCACGCCACTCGCCCGTGTAGACGTTGCCGTTGTTGTAGTGCTGGCACCCGTGGCCATGACGGAGCCCCGTCCGCGGATTCACCTGGCCAACGTAGCGTCCAAAGGCGAACATGAGCTCTTTCGTTTCGAAGTCGGCAGCCTCATCGCTGGACTCGTCGCCACTGTGCGAAGAAGAGGAAGACGAGGTAGATTTCGCGGGTGGAGAACACCTGTCCTGCTTGCCAACGTTAGCACCCACTGGTGCACCTGCGCCGCTCTGAGCAGCGTTGAGGCCAGAGGTGCAGGGCTGCGAGCGCGCTTGGGCGATGTCTGAGGACACAACCTTGCCCACGAGCAACGGCTCCATTGAGTCGGCTACGTCTGACAGCGTGGCGGCGACCGACTTCGCCTCGGCTACACTAACGGAGACGGTGGAGGCACCAGAAGCTGTCGGGGGCGGCGGTGCCTGTGGGCTCGTGTGAGCAGTCGCGTCTGCTGCGAGGGAAGCGTTAGTGGTTGTTTCTG
Source organism: Leishmania donovani (assembly GCF_000227135.1). Lineage (NCBI taxonomy): Eukaryota > Euglenozoa > Kinetoplastea > Trypanosomatida > Trypanosomatidae > Leishmania > Leishmania donovani. Next base: position 214,082 of record NC_018247.1, on the reverse strand, counting down.
CAGAAGGCTGCTGCGCAGCAGCGGTGGGGACGTGGGGTTCACTCATGGCTGTACCTTGGTAGTTCACTCTGTTCGGGTGCCAAAGAGAGACGAGGAGGGGAGGGGATGGGAAACCGGGAGAAGGCTGCTACGCAAGGTCTGTTGAGTGAGTGCGCGGTGATACTCCGTAGCGGAAACGATGGGATGCGTGCGTGCGTGCGTGCGTGTGTGTGTATACAGATCTATACATGCATATATATAGAGAGAGAGGATGGCGTGAGAGAGAGAGGGTGGTGGTGGTGGAAAGCGCAGGGAGGAGCATTAGCAAAGAGCGCGAAGAAGGTGGCAGAGGTTCCCCCCATTTTCTGTTTTCTGCCTCGCCCCTTCATATCCGCACAGCCGACGTCTCGGGAGAACGCAGGGGTAAGAGGGATCACGTCAGCGGAGAAGGGAGGGAGGGGCAAGGGGATGAGAGATGCACACTCCACCCGCACCCTACGCGCCACGTGCGCAGAGCTATCCCTATCTCCTTTTCGTCTTAGCTGTTGCAGCACCCGGTGCTGCGCGCGGGTGCATCGGCAAACCCTTTGGCACTGCCGCCTCTGTCATTGTTTTTTTTTTTGGTTGTGATCTGAAGAGGCGGTGGTGATGGCACGTACGCACACAAGATGAACACGCGATGAACAAACAACACACCTGCCCACACCCGGTGGGGAGAGCGACCGCGAAAGCAAGGCCGCCATGGGAGGTCTTGGTAGGCTGTAAGGGTGGGGGTGCAGGTGGAGGGGGGGGGGATGACGCTCACATGTGTGACGTGGGCATGGAGAGGGAGTCGGTAAAGGAATACACATAGAGGTACTCGTAAATCGCACTGTGCGTGTGTGAGCGAAAAAAAAACGCCCAAGAAATTGAAGGCGCACAGGCGGACAGAGATGCACGCTGGCACCGATAGACCTGACACTCCCCAACGTCCCTAACGCACACAGAGGCAGAGAGGTCGGTCACCCATGCACAACGGGTGAAAACGACAAGAGGGTCGCACGATCTCACCACACAAACAACAAAAAGGTTATTGTGCTCACATAAACGTTTTCGAGGTGGTCATGACGGCGCGAGGGCATCGCCCAGTGCATCCAATCACGCGGCCCGGCTCACCCACTCTCTGCATGTGAGCGGAGGCCAAGCAGCCCCCCACCTCTGCCACATGCCAGACCACTTCTGGTGCTGACAGGGCCAAGCACCCACTACGCAAGGAAGGTGAGAGCGATGCATCGCTGATGATGTCGGCGTTGAATCGCAGGATGGCGTCGCGTCAGAAAGGCCTGCGAGGCAGGGGGTAGGTGGGCCAGTCGAGTTGGAGTCAGGGGCCGTCCTCTCGCATGACTGAGCCGGCGCATTGCTGTAACGCGCGTGCCTACGACATGCTTCGCACCGCGCGGTTGGGGCACCTGTGACACGTCCGAGGTAGAATGAAGTTCGACTAACGTTCCGTGGCAGCGAGCAGACATGTTGAAATATATATATGTACATATTTCCAAGCGTGCAGCAGCCAAACGCGAACGTTTCAAGTGTGGGCTTTTGCCTAAGGGGGGCGGGCTGGCAGGCGGGGGAAGGGGTGTGCGGCTACGCGCAGAGCGGGGAGAGACATGAACACGCGGCTCAGTGGCGTCGCGTGGGGTCGGCGCGCCGCATCCACGGCGGCGGGCATTCGCATGCCAGCGCACCACAATGCCTTCCCCCCCCCCTAAGGTGAGAGGAGCAGATAACTATCTTCCGAGTTCATCATCGTTTCTATCGACGCCAACGCCGCCAGAGCACCTTCGTGAAAGGTTCGAGTTGCGCTGCCTGTCTCATCCTCACGGGCGGCAGTTGGGCGAGGCGGGAGCAAGTGCAGTGCCTTGCCATTGGGAGTGCACGCGGGCTGCGGCGATTGCCGCCTCGCCTCCACGCCGTCCTCCCCCTTCCTGTCCTGATTCATACCAGCATTACCGCTCGCGCGGGCGCCTTGCTCTACGCTGGTCTCGAGACAAACAGCATCCCCTGTGACGGCAGCTACAAACGCCGGTGACGTATCCATGAAAAATGCAGGCAAAGCCCTCGTAACGATGACGTGGCCGTCATCCGCGCTTGCGCCCTGATCCACAGACGTGGAGGCAGAGTAGATACAGGGCACAGGCTGGGCCCGCGCTGCTGTTCGACTGAACTTTCGGTTTCGCGGCGCTGCTTCCACTCTCCGCGGCGTTGCGGAGCCGCTCGATGCGCCTTCAGAGGCTTGCAGTGGCGTGGCGTGCCTCCACGGTAGCGTTCGGTCGCCCGGTCCGTCGGACGCATTCGAAGACTCCAACACTGCTGACAGCCACGGCGACCTGGCCCGCTGGGCGTGAACGGCGCCGCTGCCGTTGCTGCTGCACAGCCCACGACCACTCCCATGCAGCGGCTCGCTAATCACCAGCGGCAACGAAAGGCTCCCGGTGAGCGAGGCAACGCTAGCCGGTAGGCTTGACGGCATAGCGGTGCTGCCCGCGGCTACGTCCACGCCGCCGGCAGCAGCAGCGCCACGACCGCGGAAAGAGCCCTGAGGCATCTCGCCAGACGATTGAGTTATCAGGGTGTCGTCTGTGCCACTATCGCTGCTTTCGGGCCGGCGGCGCGGGAAGGAGACAGAGGAGGCGGCGGCCTCGGTAGCCTCACTCTTCACGTCAACGTACCAAAAAGACTGGTCCTGGCGTTCGGCGGCGCTGTCCGACGCCCCTCGCAGAGTCTTCTCCAGCGATTCCTCTTGAAAGCTCCCTTGGCCACTCAGAGGCGTCGAGGACGCCTTCATAGGAGCCTGGAAGGTACTGCCACCGCTGCCGCTGCTCGCGCTGTCGTGGAGGGACTCTCCTGCGTAGACGGCCGCGGGCGTTGGGGTGCGCACTCCTCGCTGCCGGACATTCATTTGCGCCGCCCACTTCGCCGCCTCTCCCGCAGTGTGGCGCGCCATCGCAGTCTCCCACGACTCCAACGTCTGCGTGTACTTGCGGTAGCGCATGAGCACCAGCACGTACACAACAAGCAGGATGAAGGCGGTGCTGGCGAGCATCAACTCCACCTGCAGTCGCCACAGCTTGTTCGTGGCAAGGGTCCACATGATGGAGTCCTTCGCTGGAAGAGTGGACGACGCCTCTAACCGTAAAAGCCGGGCGCACGCAAGGCGCCCAGCGCGTAGCAAGCCCTGTAGAGCGTACAGTACGCAGAGGAGCAGAATGCGCACCGCATACACCACGCCCACTAGTGGTGCAAGCACCGCTGAAGCAGCGGCGTCGGCAGCGGTACTGTCTACAGCAGCGCTGCTGACGCTCCCTGCCATGCCCAAACCGCTCCCATTCGCGGGAGCAGCTGTACTTGGCGCAGCCAGCCACCGACTGGACAAGCTGCCGCCGCTTCCAGCCAGCTCGGCACTCCACGTCCACCACGAGGCCGCCCACGTGTGCGCTTGCCGTTGATAAAAACTGAGTGTGGCCGCCACAACAAACATGCTCCAGTTCTCCGCCCGCGAACCCATGGGAAAGTCCTCGAGCAGTTGGCGACACTCGAGCGGAAACACGTCACTTGTGAAGCCACGAGCTAAGTACGGCGCGTCGGACAGCCGCCACTCCGTTGTGTTTCGAGCGCCTGCTGAGTCTGGCACAATCATCGGCGGATGCCGATCTTTCGCCTTTACTGTTCCATCCCTAAGCATACACACGTCCCGCGAAATCCCGCCCTCCGTGATGCTTTCGCTCTCGCGTACCACGTGCGGGGAAGCAGCGCCGTGTTGCGAGGCGTTCGTAGCGAGTATGCTCGTGCTGGCAGTGGGTGATGAAGACGGCAAGGGGGTGGAGGAAACCGAAGGAGGCGGAGCCGCGGCGACGTGTGGCGGCGCCTTTGCCGTCTGGTGGTCGGCCGTGGCCTCCTGAGACGCCGCGGGGAAAGGTGCTTTACCCGGCTTCACCGACGAAGAAAGATCCGTGATGGTGATAGAGATGGGTGGGTTCTGTTCGTGCATGCAGTTCACGAGGCGCCAGCGGCGCCTCCGCGCTTCTGCGCTGGGAATGGAAATCCACGCGTTCGACCGCAGATCCAATACCGCGGCGTCGGAGTAGATGTACGCCTCGAGCTTCCGCCAGCTGGCCGCGGTCATACCCAGTTGCGCCGATGCGCCGCCATCACGAGAACCACTACCGCTGAGCTGCTGCTGGGGCTCTCTCTCATCGATTTCAGAGGGGAAGTAGTCGTCACTCACGAGTTGAATGACGTGCGTGCCGCCGCCCTCAGCGGCATCCATTGCACGAGTCCGGAGCGCACGCACAGGTGCACCGACGCGGATCCACGACGGATCTGCGTCCGTCGAATGAAGTGCGTTACAGACCCTGAAGGGAGGGGAGGAGGAGCAGCGCGAGAATACAAGGTGGTCCGCGCACGTGTGCTAGCTGCGCGCTTCACGCCCCAAAGTAAACGTGAGCCTGGGCTGCTGGTGAGAGACGGACAGGGTGGGGTGGGGGGTGATGGCGTATGTGTCTCTGTTGATGGCCTACTGAAGCTGTCGCCTTTTATCTTCGCCGCCACTACAAGCGAGAGGGAGGGTTTAGAGAAGAGCGAAACACACAAGACAGCGAAACTTGCGAAGGCTGCTGTATTTCAAAATGGAAGCAGCGGAAAGACGGAAAGCGAATAGATGAAGCACAAAGAAAGAGAGCGTGCGAGGACAGCGTTGCTGGGTTACCTTGTCTTCTTTTTGTCCAGGTGGGGGAGTCGGAGGGGCAGGGAGACGGCATGACTCCATCTGAGCGTGGCACGAGCTGCGCATGCGTCTTTTTATCCCACCCCCAACTCACAGAGAAAAAGCTTGAGAGCCGAGATACTGCGTTGTGGAAGATGCGCCGGCCGTCGTCGACGGCGGGCCATCTTGCATCAGCCACATGCCTGCCGCGCAGAAGCGAACACCTTTGACGTGGTTCGTGTTGCTCGTATTTGCCTTTGTGCCAGTGAAACCGTTACCACCGTCTTTATAGATATTACACGCGCAGATGTGGGAGACGTCAGAGCTTCGCTGCAACACAAGAAACGGATGACCTCCGTCTTTGCTTACAGCGCCAAAATAAAAAGCGAGTGCGGAGGTCACCCATCACGCACCGGTACCCGAACATCACTGCCCGCTCACCTTCCCTCCTCCTCTTCTTCCCTTCTCCCCCATAGATGCAGGACATGGCCACGCAGAGGAGCACCAGCGTGGTTTCCTTCCGTTGCCTTGCTGGAGTCGCTCAGCGGTGGGCAGAGCCCTCGTTCGGCGAGTGGCTTTTGTGCGTCCCCCTTTCAGCTTTTCGCAACAGTCGTTTTTGCCATCGCGTCGTCCTTTGGTGCCCGCGGGAACCAGTGAACGCAGCAGGAGAGAGCGAGAGCAAAACGAAAGCCCATCGCATCCAGAGCGCGGTCAGCGAGACGGAGGCAAGAGAGGAGAGGGAGGGGTGAGGGGGGGGGGGGCTGGTGAGTGTGGAGAGGCGACCAAGAGGCGCACGGATGTCAGCTCAGCACAGCGAAAAAAAGAAAAAAAAAAAAACGGCGGCATCGAGACAGCTCCCCTCCTCCGGCTCCCGGATCGCATCCTCGCTTCCTATGCCGTGCTTCGCAGTTTGCACTGCTGCTGACTCAGCTCACTCCTTTGCGGTGCTGCGGAGGGTGGGGAGTGCTCAGAGTCACTCACAGCGCAAGCCCCTCTTCTGCTACTGACACAGCCACTTGCGGCGCGTCATGTTCACTTAGGCAATTTTTTTTTTGCGTCCGTTCTCTATGTATGTGCGTCGGCCGTATCTTCTTTCTAGTGTGGTTGACAGGAGACGCACCCCCCTTCCCACGCTGTCATCACCCCCCTCTCTTCCACCCTTCCTACTACGTCCGTTTCGCCTCTGTTGAGCGGCAGCGATACACACATCCGCTGTGAATGGACAGCAGAGAAAGACAGAAGGAAAGCAGGAAAAAAGTGGTGCGATGGCAACACTCCGTCTCCCAGGATGGCCTCCGTGCGCTCTCCCGCTGCATCCGTTTGCGTGTTCGGGGTGAAAACGGAGAGAGAGGTCTGGCGACACAAAACCACAAGCTCCCTTTCCTGGGGCATCCCCGCCACCTTCTTTCGTGTGCCGGCGCCTACGCCATCCCGACGTGTTTGTGTGTGGGGCTGGAGTGGGGTGAGGGGAAGAAAGCACTAAAGAGACGGGCGCCTGCAGCGATCGCGACACACTGGCAGTGAGCCGAGGGCGAGGAACCGCCTGTGCCGCGGCGCGTGACAGACCGCACGTGCGTCGTTCTCAGACACCGCGCTTTTCGTTTTGTTTGTTGCTCTTTCGTCCGTTGCCTTTGCGGCGTGCGCTGCCCCGGGAGGAGGAGGAGGACGAGGAGGAGGGAGGCACATCGGCGTGTGCAATGGCCCCGCACATGTTCGCAGATCACCGATAGGCGTACCCACGAAGAGGGAGAGAGAGCCACACACACACAGATACACACACGCACACGCACGGCCCTTCACGGAGCGCGCATCGAAGTCCTTCTTCGTGTCTCGCTGTCTGTCGACGTCAGGGGTTTTGTTGGCTCCCTACCCCACGCCGCCGCTCTTCAGCCGCACAAAAGCAGGGGCCGCCATCCACTCCCCCAACACCACCACCAAAGCACGTTCAACAGGAACGCCGCCCCACCCTGCCCCTCTGCGCCCCCATCGAGACGCTACCTGCACGCTTGGCTCGATTGGGCCGAGGCGGGCAGGCGGCGCGCGGTGCACTCCGCGGGCCAATTCACCTCCTTGCCAGCCGCCGCTGCGAAGAAGGCAAGATACGGCGGCGAGGGGTCGAGCGGGGTGGAGACGAACTCGGGGTGGAACTGCACGGCAAGGAAAAACTTGAGCGACGGATTTTCAATGGCCTCGACACGCAGGTTCTCGCCGGCGTCGGGGTCTGAGACGGCGGAGATGACGAGGCCTTGTTTGCGTAGATCATTCAGGTATTTGCCGTGCACCTCATAGCGGTGGCGGTGGCGTTCTAGCACAACCTTGGCGCCGGAGTAGATGGTGCTCATGCGCGAGTGCGGCTCCACAATGTGCACTTCACGAGCGCCAAGGTGCATGTTGGCACCCATGCGCTCTCGGTCGGCGTCCATGATGCGCACCACTTGGCGTGTGCTGGAGGCGTCGAACTCCTCGCTGTTCGCGTCCTCCCAGCCGAGTTGGCTGCGGGCAAACTCGATGAGGGCGACCTGCATGCCCAGGCAGACGCCAAAATACGGGATGTTGTGCTCGCGAGCCAGCCGCACCGCGTTCACCTTACCGTCGATGCCGCGAACACCGAAGCCGCCAGGGACGAAGATGCCGTCGCACTCGAGCAGCGCCGCCTTTGCCTCCTCGGCGTTTTCGCCCTCCAGCTGCTCGCTCTCCAGGTAGAAGACCTCGACGTTGATGCCGAGGGCAAGCTGGCAGTGCTCGAAGCACTGAAGCACAGAGAAGTACGCGTCCGACCCGCCTGTCACGTACTTGCCGACAAAGGCGATGCGGACCTTCTGGTTGTTCGGGTTCTGCAGAATATCCGAGAACTTTTTGAAGGTTTGATAGGTCGGCGCGTCCGTGGGCGGCATGTTTGGCCGCAGGCGCAACTTGTGCAAGAGGCGATCGATCAAACCCTGATCCACAAACTTGACGGGAATCTGGTAGAGGCAGTTCACGTCGGGGGCGCCGATGATGTCCTTGCTCTGAACGCCGCACTGGTCCGACAGTTTCGCTTTCACATCCGCAGCCAAAGGCTGCTCGCTGCGGCACACGAGAAAGTCGGGTTGCAGGCCCAGGGAGAGCAGCGCGCGGCAGCTGTGCTGCGTCGGCTTCGTTTTCTGCGTCCCTCCAAACACCGGAAGGTACGTCGTGTGCAGGAGGCAGAAGTCCTCTGGCAGAATAGAGTAGCGCAGCCGGCGCAGTGCCTCGACAAAGGGCTGCGATTCCATGTCGCCTACCGTGCCGCCCAGCTCAATCATGCAAATCTCCGGCCGCTTGTTTGAGCCGCTCATGGGTGTCTGACAGATCTTGAAGATGTGGTTCACAACCTCGTTCGTGAAGTGCGGGACAAGCTGCACGGTCTTGCCCAAAAAACCTCCGGCGCGCTCCTTCGTTAGCAGCTTCTGGTACACCTTGCCAGTTGTGATGTTGTGGTCGCGGGTCAGGTGCACCGACATCCAGCGCTCGTAGTTGCCGAGGTCGAGGTCCGCCTCACCGCCGTCCTCCAGCACGTAGACTTCACCATGTTCATACGGGCTCATGAGACCTGCGTCAATGTTGATGTAAGGGTCGATCTTGATGCTGCACACACGGTAGCCGGAAGCGTGCAGCAGGGCACCGATGGCACTGGTCGTGACACCCTTGCCGAGGGAGCTGCACACGCCACCGCTCACCACAACAAACTTCACCCGCTCCTCACCCTGGTTCTGCGACAGCAGCAGCGGCGAAGGGAGGTAGTACGCACTCCCCGACGCGGTCTTGCGCTCCTCCATGATTAACAATGACAAGCCAAAGACGCCCTTGCTAGTTCTGTAGCTCAGCGGAACACGAGGAGCACGCGCGCACACGCACACACGACGAGAAGCAAAGAATCGACGGCGACAACGTAACGTCGAGGGACGAGTAAGGACAATACGCTAGCACGTCACTCGATGGGCTTGCTTATGTGTCCTCTGTGGTTGTTCAGCTGGTTCCGTTTTATGCGATGGCTGTGAGAGTGCAAGAGTGAGAGAGGACTCTCTGAGGTGCAGCAGATGGGGGTTCAGAAGGGAGAGGCTGGGGGAGGGGGGCAAGGGGCGGAGATCTGCGGCAGAGCTGCTCGTCGGTCTCAGCAGGACCGAACGCGAGCTCACGGAAGAAACAGCACGAGAATGGTGGGGCACAAGAACGCTAGCGCAGAGGACAAGACGCTTCTTGGCGTGACTGTATGTAATGCTGCGCGTGCCCGGCACTTTACGGTGCAATACGCACCACGAACGTCTTGGAGCGGCCTTCACTTTTTTTTCGTTCCGCTTCCGTCACAGTTTTAGGGTCACTGCGTATGCATCTCTTCTCCCGTACCTCTGCTTTCCGGGTTTGCTTGATTCCGTCGCGCTGTGCTGCGGAACTCTGGGGCGCGGGTGATGGTGGTGAGGATGGTGGGGTGGGGGGCGGAGGGCTGCAGCCATCCCTCCGCATGGGTCCAGCGCCCTTCCGCATCTGTTTTCGTCTGTGTGTGTGTGCGTGTGTGTCTCTCCCTCGCCTGACAATAGCATCCAATCAAGCAGCCCCACTTTCGCCGTCTTTTTCATCAGCGACGCGCCCCATCAGCATGCTCGCAGTGCTCATTCCTGCGGTCCCCGGGCTTTGCGCGGCGGCACCTCCGACCTTGGCACCTTACCCGCACACAGACACACAGGCATAGATGAGCGCATAAATCCATGCCATCTGCACCCCTCCACGGCGATCCGTGAAACACGAAAATGCGCACGATCGTGCGTGCTATCAGTCTGCATGAAACCAGTGCGTGTACGAGGATTTGAGGGCGGCGCAACTTGCCATCAGCTGCTCGCGGGAGACCGTGCCTGCCGATGATGCTGGTGCCTGCTGTTGCGAGGCTTCAGCACCAAAGGTGCGTGACCGGCCCACGGCCTCCACCTCTGCTGCTGTGGCAGACGGATAGCTGTGGTGCGCCTCGTACAGCTGCAGTGCTGCCTTCTGCCGTCCAGACAGTGCATCCCCCTTTGGAATCATCACCAAGGCATGATAGAGGATTGTGTGCGGAGCTGCCGCCGCTGCAGAGGCGCGATTCGTGGCATCGGGTGCCCCATACACATCCAGCGGAAGAACCTCACCGCTTCGCACACACGGCGGCACGTGCACCGTGCCGAACCCATTCAGCGTCGGTACGTTGACACGACCGCCGAGTAATGCTACTGAGAGCGGCAGTGGCAGCATCGCATGCAGCTCGTGGCTCCTCTCGGGACTACGGTAGAAATAGCGGTGCTCGCTCACCAGCACAGTGAGGAGTAGATCACCAGCATGGCCACCACGCACCCCGTCATGTCCCTGGTGGCGAAGGCGGAAGAGGGAGTTGGACAGGGTACCTGCGGGCACGCTGACCGGCACCTGCACCGCCTGGTGGAGCTGCACGCCACGGCCATCACACGCGCGGCACGGCGGCGCCGGCACGGTCCCCTCGCCACCGCAGTAGAGGCAGCGGCGTTCAATGTGATAGGTGGCACTTGGCATGTGCGCAGAGCCGCGGCCCAGGCACTGCGGGCACTTCCGCGGTGTCCGCAGCTGCTGCCGACCCGAGCCGCGACACGTGACGCAGCGAACATTTTTGTGTATCGCCACCTCCACTTCACAGCCTGCTAGACTCTGCTCGAGGGTGACGCGCAGCAGGTGCGTGATGTCGGTACCGTTCAGCGCCCCTGCTGCGTCCGCTGCCTTGTAGGCGGTGGCGTTTGACGAGGTGGCACCACTGGCGCTCTCGCCGACGCCGGTGGCGTTTCGGAAGGCATCGCCAAGTGCCTCCGCCGTCGGCACCTCGCTGCGACCGGGGGGCCCCGAACTCAAAGCTGAACCGCCAGCCTTTCCCGTGGGCAAGCAGCGACCAACACCGCTGCCGGTGCTCTCGCGGTCAATGGCGTGGTCCACGTAGGTGAACTGCTGGTGCTCCGGGTTGAAGTTGGCGGCCACCTGACCGCCGTCGCACAGAACATGTAGTCGAGCGTCGTTGGAGGCGTAGTAATGACTTGCGTAGTTCGTGCGGAAGCAGTCGTCCTGTAGGCGGGTGTACGCATCCTTCAGCTCCGACAGTCGCTTCTTGTCCGCTGGGTCGTTCGCGGGGTCCTTTAGCTCTTCGACGCGTCGCAGCAGGGCCTGCCGCAGTTCAGTGGTGCTGCGGCGCACAAGGCGTGCCTCCGTGTCTTTGGCGAAGCCCAGCTTGTTATAGAGAGACTCCTGTGGCCGGTCGTGCCCGCGTTGGATCACTTGGAAGCAGCGACGCTGATAGAGTAGAGTGTGCCAAGGCATCCAGGGCCCCGTCGTGCGCACATGTGGGCCAACGCCGACACTCGCGCTACCGCTGCTGCGCCGGTTGCCACCGCACCACCGAACGCTCCTTGGCGCGAGCATAGCTTGCGAAGATGGTCAGAGATACCAAAGGAAGAGAACGAGGAGAAGAAAGGAGAAACGGGGACGTGAGCAGGTGCCGCTGACGTTGGGCTCTGCTGTCTGGGTGCGCGTGAGGGGCGGTGTTGCGTGCGATGAATCGCGACGGCACCGTGACAGCTACGACTCTGTTGCTCGTAATATCCCCTCCTGTCACGCCGCGTGCTGCCTAGAGAGAAGGGGTGGGGGGTGGGGAGGGGCAGGAATCAAGCAGTGTAATCGTCGGGGTCAGCCCCCCGGTTCGCTGCCAGCACAAACGCGCAAAGTGAGCCGCAAAGATGAGAGCGCGTGTCGGATGTGCGAAGGCACGGAGATGTGAAGCGAGAAAAATGGAAAGAAGAGCGTGAGGTGAAGAGAGACGGCAGCGGCGCTGGAAGGTGCAGCGACATCGGTTTCTTCCTGTTTTGCGTGTTTTCCTCGCCTCCGGGAGGCGTGCATGGCGTTCGTGTAGGACCACGTCCACAACTTCAGCCGCCCTTCCGCTACTCCCAGCCGGCCTCTCAGCGAACACACTTCGGGGCAGCAAGGCAGCAGGGAGGAAGAACGATATCCGAGGCTGCCACTCCTCTACGGAGCACTAGTAACTCCCTCCCTCATCGATTAGGTCTCGAGTTGATGCGCAAAAGCTTGCTCCATAACGCCCATTGACGTTCAATGGCATGATAAGCCTTCACGCTTTTCGTGTGTATGTATGGAGGTCGAGGGGGGCGTCTCTCCGCCTCTCTCGCTACACTCGCGTGGCGCGGCTGAGGCGACGTTTGCACGCTGAAGGGCGTGCATGTTTCATGGGATACGTGTGGGCGCGCCGCATTCGCAGCCGTTGAGCTGGGAGGAAAGGAACAAGGAAAGCAACAGCGGCGTCTGCGATTACAGATAGTGTGTCCATCAACTCAACGACGGGTTTTTGGTGTGTCCGTGTGTGTGTGGGGGGGGGGCACCAACGTCTCACCGGTCAGACCCACGCCCCCTTGCTTTCCCCCTTCCCCAGACGCTCCTTACTCGAGATCAAACTCATCCTCGTCGAGATCCTTCATGGAGCCGAAGTCCACGTTCTCGACGCCATCTTCTTCGGCCTCGCCTCCAAACAGCGCCCAGTCCGCGGACTTCAGACTATTATCCCAGAGCTGACGGCCTGACAGTTTCGAGGCGGACACCTTCACCGCTTTCTTCTCGCGCTCCGCCCGTGCCTTGGCCTTCTCAGCGTTGTGCTTGCGGCTCCACTCCTCGAAGAGTTCCCGCGTGACGGCGGCACCGACTCGGATGGTCGGGTCCTCCTCCACTGCGCCGGTGCGCTTTGCGGCCTCAGACGCCATCACCTCGCCGCGGCGCAGCAGGTCCGCCTTCTCCTCTTCCTCGACAGCGCGCGACAGAAACTCCTGCACCTGCTGCAGCACCAGCACAACGCTGTGCATGCCGATGTTCTCCTCGCATGTGCTGGCGATTTGCTTGGTGATGGCGCCGACTGGGATGCGGCGCGCCTTGGAGATGCACTCTACCGCGACAACGCACGGTGCCGATTCCGGGTACTCCTCGGTGGGGTAGGTGATGATCACTCTCAGCTGCGGCGGCTCATCCTGCGTGGCGGCTAAGGAGACGCAGTACGACGGCGGGTCGTCCGAGAGGCGCTCGTACGTGTCGTACATACCCTGCACCATCTCCATCTCCATCTCCTGCATTTCGGTCGGTGGTGGCATGGCTAAGGTGAGCGCAAACGGTGCGCGCCGTTCCGAATACTCGCTAACCTTCTTTGACCCACAGACGTGCCTGCGATGCGCCGTCCAATGTAGCGCGGGCGGCCCGGAGACGCGCGCGAGCAGTATTGACCTCGACCGAGGCGAGAAGGCCTGCGTCACCAGCGATGGCTAACGCCCTGACAGAAGCGTGCAGGAGAAGGAACACGCAAACGCACGCCCTTTCACGACTTGCACGCCGTCCCACTCGCTCCTTCTCAACCTCTTTGGTTTGTCTGTACGCGCTTCCACGCGTACTCTTCGCGTAAATTTCGGATGCGGTGTGCGCGTCCGTGCGTTTTACCTGTGTGTCTGTGTGTTTGTGTGTGTGTGCGTGTGTGATCGACAACGTCGCAAACCTGAGATGCGCATACGTATACATAGAGAGGGCGGAAGGGTGAGCGCATACTTGGCAGAGAAATGGAGCGCAGAACGGGCATCTTCCACGAAGGCCCGCGAGCACGCGCTTACGCAGCGGCACGCCGGCGTCAAAGCACAATCGAAGCGGCGGATGCCGTTCCGTGGGGGCCACTCCGTGAGGCTCAACAGTGAGCCTTCAAAGGCTCCCTCCCCCGCTTCCTCCCTCCCTCGCGCATCAAGTCGCGGGAGCGTATGCACAAGTACCTGGTACCGACGCGCCTTCACAAGGCAGCGCCACGCCTCCGTGCTGAAGTCGCCGTTCCCTTTCGCTGACTTCACTTTTTTGGTGCGCGCACGCACGTGTGTTCACCAGCGCCACGTTCATGTATCGGCTCGTTAGGGCGTGCCAAAAAGAGGCGCGTGATTCCCCTGCAAGCAACGACAACACAAACGCCTTCATTGCCCCACTCGTGATCGTGCGTGTCTGAGGCGACCCTGCCGCCACCGCCACCACCATCATTTTTTTTTTTCGCGTGTGAGCTCGCGCCTTATTTCATGCGAGCCCGGCCCGTCAGCCACGCCTCATCCCACTTGCTACGCTCGTCCAGGTAATGCTCAAAGCTGCCCTTCGCGGAAGTCACCTCATACTTCAGCTTGGGGTTGCCGGCGGGGATCCACAGCATCATGTTCGCCTCCTCGTTGCGCGAGTACACCTTTAGCCCACCCTTAATGCTCGTCTCCTCGGTGTGCGCGTCCATGACCGTGCCGATGAGCCGCACCGGCCGCGGGTTGTACTCGAAGTTGCACGTGATGGGAGAGCCGATGATCTGCTCCTTGGTGTGCTTCCACGGCTTCATGGAACCTTTCTTGATCGCCTCCATCGCCAACGCGCGCTGAATGCGGGCAATCGGCAGACGAGAGAAGAAGGCGTTGGCACGGGACACAAAGAAGTGTCGATTGGTGCGCTCGCGTGTGTAGCCCATTCTGCTGCTACAGAGAGAGGAGGGGAGCGAGAGAGAGGGTGGGGGGGGGCCGCGGTTAGCGGCGGGTGCTTTTTATGTCTCTGTGTGTGTGTGTGTGTGTGTGTGTGTGCCTGCTTGTGGTTCCCGCGATGCGAGCCCTTTACGAGAGACTTGCTTTCGTCCACGAGCTCCCCTTTGCAACCGACCTCTTCTTGCGGTGGGGACGCGACAAGAGGAGAGAACACGCGGCGAAGCGTACAGCTCAAGTTCGTGTGTACATGTGTGTATGTGCGTGTGTGTGTGTGTGTGCGTGTATAGTGGTGGAGCAAAGAGATGGTCGTGAAGGAGCGCACGGGGAGAATACCCATTCAAGGCCGTCGCGAACCGCTTGAACGGCAGGAAGGCTGCCAACTGCCGAAGGGGTTTGGGAGGGGTGCCCCAGCCCCCCGAGTCACTTTTCACTCGCATGTGCCATGGCGCCGTGTGCCACCAGTCGTGACCCATGCCCACTCCGATAATGCAGCGAGCGTCAGGGAGCAGGTCTCTCCCCGCCCTCTCCTCTGACATTAGCAGGTCACAAAGGGCGCCTTCTGACGACCCCATCATGTGGGCCTCGCTTGCTCCCAGAGCCGCCTCTCCTGCCTAAGTAGATGATCTGTTTCTTTTTCTCCCGTTGAACACCTTTGCTTGCCTCCAGCGTGAAGAGCAGAACACGGTGAGGCTTTCGAAGGCGCGCGCTCGTCAATTGTTGGAGAAAGGCGAGAGGTGCAGCAGGACAGAGGGACATGCACCGCCACAGCTCGAGGGTCAACCGCTACCCGTCACACCTGGAGAGGGTGAGGTGGGTGGGTGGGGGGGGGGGCATGCATAAATGATCGCCAGCCCCCTCGCACCGCGCTTTACGCTAGCGTCGTGTATGCGCCAACCACGCGCGTGTCGTCCCTGAAAGTGCCTTTCCATACATCACCGTTGGCAAAGGCCAGCGTGCCCTGACCGTTCATCTTTCCGGCCACCCAGTCCCCCTCGTACACGTAGTGCCCCGTGTGCGAGGCGTACGTGCCGTGGCCGTCGAAGAGCCCCTTCGCGAAGCCGCCGCGGTACACGTCTCCGTTTGCAAAGATCAGCAGCCCCTCCCCGTGCGGCAGGCCGGCCTCAAAACGGCCGGTGTAGGAGTGCGCGTCCTCGGCGAAGCGGTAGTAGCCGAAGCCGTGAAGTTGAAAGTTGCAGACGTGCCCAACGTAGGTGTCGTCGTTGCGGAAGCGGATACGGCACTCACCGGTGCCAGCCTTCGAAGCGGGGGCCGAGGAAGAGGAGGGGGCATGTGCAGGGGTGTGCTTTACCAGCTCTCCTGATGCGCCGGCGGGCGAGCGAGCCCATCCTCCCCGGCGCGCGGGAGCGCCAAGCCACTCAATGTAGTCGCCCTGGCCCAGCTGAAGGACATACGGTGCACGTACTCGACCCTCCTCGAGCGCACCGACGAAGAGCGCCTTGTTGTCCAGCTCCATGACGGCGTTGCCAGTCAGCGTGGTCGTGCCGGCTGCGGTGCGCGACGTGTGCGAGGCCGTGGACGGCAGCGCGCCGTTGTCACGCGACGAGGTGTCCGTAGGGCCCGTGCCGGGCGCCTGTAAGCTGCCGGCGGGCCTCCCGGAGGCGAAAGTGGCTGCTCCTTTGCTGTGCCGCGTTTGCACAATGGCGGGACCGACGAGCTGGTCGCCGCGCCAACCTCCCTGCACCGCCGTGGTTGGCAGCGACAGCACCCCAGCGCCGTCTCGTTTGTCCTCACGCCAGGTGCCGTGGAAGAAGTGCTGGTGGGCCGCGTCGTAGTACTGCGTGCCAGTGCCATCGCGCTTGGCTGCCAAGATAAGAGGTGTGGTGAGCCCTGCTGCTGAAGAGCTGAGCGCTCGAGGAGGCTGGTTCTCGATCGCGGCGGCACGGTCGTTCAGGACTGCCTGGCGGGTAAAGCTGCTGCTCGGGCGGTAGGTGATGACCTCACCCTCGTACAGGTGTGGCAACGCATAGGCAAGGCGCCCCTGGCGGCGCTGAGCGGTTGCCGCGCCAGTCGAGGTAGGCGCAACGGTCAGGGAGCCACGCTGCGCTCCCACGGAGGTACCACCGCTCTCTTTCTTCGCCTCTGCCCGAAGGCCCGGCTCCCCTGCCACTGGCGACGCAGCTGGAGGTCCTGCAGCGGCCGGCGTCACCCGACCAACTTGATGGGCACGGAAGTCAGGCGGTGTGAGCAGCGCGCTCGCTTCACCACCCGATTTGCTAGGTTTGCCCTTGACGGGGATGTAGACATTCTCTGGCCGGGGGGCCGCAGCGACGAGCTGCGCGGCGATACGAGAGGCGTACGTGAACGAGTCTGCTACAGCGGACTGCGCTGCCTCCTGCAGCTGCCGCTGTTTCGACAAGTACTCGTTCACGTTCTGTACACGCAGCTCAGCCGCGGCAGACGCGTCCATGGCGGCGCGTCGCTGCGCCTGCTCACGTGTAGTCCGTTCGATCTCTTCCAAGCGTGCACGCTCGGCGGCGGCGCGTGCCTGCGCTAGACGCGCGCGCTCCTCCACCTCCGCCTGCTCCACCGCCAGTGCACGGCGTCGAGATTCCAGTGCTGCCATCTCTTGCTGCATGGCGGCGATTTTCTCTTGATGAAGAAGTGCTGCGGCTCTCGCGAGCTCTCTCTCCTGGATGGCTGGCGCTGTTACATTGGCCGGTGGTGCGGTAGCGATGTTCTCGCGTGACTGAGCCTGCTTTGGCACCGGCGCGTGCAGCACGTTCTCGGGGTCGGTAGAGGCGAAGGCGGCTGCTGAAGCCTGGGTGTGCATGAGCGAGTGGCCCTGCGTCGCGTCCGGCGTGCGCGGCAGCGCCTCGTTCTCCTTTGTATGTAGGGCACCTTCCGCGCTCGAGGACTCGCACTTCTTGTCTGTCGGCATTGTGGACGATATCGTGTATGCATACGGGTCTTTGACAACAACTGAGGGCGTCTCCGTCGTCGCCGCCGTTGGGCCCCCGGCAGTCGAGGCTGGCTGCTGCTGGTGGTGGTGCGGACCTTCTGCTGGCGATACCGGGTCGTGCTGGCGGGCCCGCCAAGCAGCGAGCCGGTCCTGCAATGTTGGCCTGTGGTGCTCTCTCTCGGCTATCGCACTCGGCGCAGCCGAGGTGCGCTGCGCCTCTGCTTCACGTGCCCGCAGCCCTGATGCGTGCACTCGTTCTCGTGTAACCACCTGTAGCGCTGCGGCAGAGTCGTTAGATGGCCCTGCAGCATGTGGAGCCGCCGTCTCCGAGGGGGGATCGCCAGGAGAGCGAGCCCCCGTCGACTTTGATTGGCCCGCGACGGCTGACACCAATTTAGGTGTTGAACTGAGTGAGTCGGTGACGTCAATATCGAGCTTGCCGCGAGCGTCCATGCTTTTTTCCTTATGCACGCGCGCTTTGGTGAGTCTGCTGAGCGTCGCCTCTGGTATCGCCTCAACACCATCGGCGACGATATCGGAGTAGATGGCTCGCATCGCCTCACCCTCGCCCAGCGGCTCCGTGCGGCCATCGCGGTGTACAACCGGGAGCACCCACACGGACTTGCGCGTTACCGCATTGAAAAAGAAAACGGTGTTGTGGTGCGCCTTCGACACGCTGTAGCGCCACACGTGCTCACTATCGTCCGGCAATCGCGGCGATGTTGACTTCCCATCGGCGCCGCAGAGAAAGTTCGGCACGTAGTAGTCCCTGTGCTTGCGGCGGAGGTGCACGTACGTGGTGGGGCCTACCAGTATCTTGTCTGGCACGCCGGGCATCGGCGTTGCGTGTGTGCGAGGCCGGGAGAGGAGGGGTGGGAGGCGGCCGTTCAAGACGCGCACGCGTGCGCATGTATGTCTATGCGTGTGTACAAGTATCTTTTAAGGGCACCAGAAAAACAAGAACGCGAGAGAGATGATAAGGGCGCGGTGTGTGTGTGCGTGTGGGTGTGCCTGCCCTGCGCTTTTCTTGCCGCTCCCCATCGCTCCCCACCCCACGTACGTATGGACCTAGGCGATCCGGAGGAGCGAAGACGAGGCAGCCGACGGAGAACGTGACACGCGCTGCTGATGCTGACCTCTCCTTTCCTTCTCTTTGGAGCGGAGGGAGGGGGGGGGCAGCGGGGCTCTCACGTGGAGTGTTGGCGTTCTGGAGCTGCTGGCTGTATTTATGCGTGTGTGTATGTGTGTGCATGTGTATCTGCACCGCACAAAATCAACGGAAGATGATGCGAGATGGGCAGAGGGAGGGCGACGAGAGGGATAGCAAAGATGCGACACGAGCCCCCCGCCCCTGGTCACTTTTCTCTGTGTCTGTGTGTGTGTATACTGTGCTGAAGGTACAGCACACACCCACACACACACACTCCAGTGGCAACGATCAACGAGGAGGGTGGACGGGCGGAGGGAAGGAAGAGTTATCGCTCACATCCACGAAGAAAGCAAGCGAAACGAAAACAAGACGATGGCCTTGTAATGAATGCGATGGCTCACACCAGCACACGTGGCGTCCCCATTTGAACTTGTGCGCTGCCCTCAAGCACAGCACACATCCCGTTTCTTGTTTTCCTGGCTGCGTGCAGCGGGCGTTGCTCCAGCGCAGCCCTCGCACACGGCGAGGATTCGCTCTTGTTCGTCTGTTGCAGACATTTCGTTCCGTTCAGTTGGTTAGAGTGTAGATACGGTGAGCGAGACACACACACGCAGACACGCACAGACGCAGCGAAGGGACAAGAGCGACATGACGAAAAGAGTTTTGTCGCCAAGGTGGACTGCTGTGCGAGACAGCGCGCACACGCACGTGCCGCGCAGCGCAAATCGCGCAAAACGCCGGCGAGTGACTTACATAGGGCCGTGCCGTTTCGACGACCACCGCGCCACCTGCGTCCCGAGCAGCTTGCGGTACGTGCTGGGAAAGTCGGGGACGCCCGACTTCATATCCATCTTGAGGAACATGCCGGAGAACTTGCGGACAAAGCGCTCCCGCTCCTGCGCGCGTGCCGCCTCCGGCTGCTCCATCTTGAACTTCGCCAGCCGCTCGTAGTAGACGGCCTGTTCCGAGAGCTGCTTCTTCTCGTTTTCCTGAAGCGGGCGGGTGTAGGAGAGACCGAGGTCTCGAGCCACCTCGGAACGGGAGCGGCCCGTCTCAACGCAGCCGTTGAGGCCACGAGGGTCAAGCACGTCTGCGAGCTGCGTGCTGATCGCCAGCCCTGCGTTCCAGTCGTACCGCCAGTAGGAGCCCTGCCTGTACGTCACGAGGTTTGGCGGTTGCAGCACGTCCTGTACATCGTGGTCGCGGATTATCTCCCAGTACCGTTTGAAGTCCACCTTGCGAAGCCGGCGAAGGGTGTGGTTTAGCTTCCGTTCGGTGTTTGCCAGGATCGTCTTCACGATGTTGTTGTGCGGGTTCGTCAGCAAGTGGTTACGCAGCACGCGCACCTTCAGTGCCCGCTTCACCGCCAGAACGGCCGGGCTGGTTGTGTCGAAGTCGTGCTCAGCGTACCGTTCCATGTACATCGCCTCCTGTGCAAACTGCTTCTCTTGGATCGTCATCATGCTCATGCTGAAGGCCTTCTTGATGCTGTCGTTGTAGCCCTCTAGCATCTCCGTCGGTACGCTGAAGCGCTGCTCATAGGCGTGGCGACGCGTCGGGTATTTCTTGTACCAGAACGGGAAGCCCTTCGGCTGCCCATCCAGTTGCTTCAGCGCCGTCGAGAGGAGTGGGTGCTGCTGCTCAAACCGCATGACTCGCGTCTCGGGGATGTTCACGCCGTAGAGCATCTGCTCCTGCTTCTTCTTCTGAATAGGGCTGAGATTCGTGAAGATGGCGCCGTGGATGTTCTTGAGCGCGCGCTGCGATGGCATGTACGGCGTCGGCGGCTCCGGGTTCTTGCGCCACGGGTACCATAGCCAGATGGCCGGGTGCTCCATTTCTTCAATCGCATCCTTTAGCCCGCTGTGCGAGCGGCGGTGCACACGTCCGCGACCCTTGACGACGTCGCCATCGACCGTCTCAATCTTCACCTTTTCGGCTTTGTTCAGATTCGTTACCTTGGTGAAGTTCGACATGCGCTGCGGGGCCTTGTTCTTGCGGTTGAACACCCGCAGCAGCGCAGAGGTGTACGACAGCATGGTCGCGGCGCCAACGGATCGTGGGTGGGAGGGTGGGGGGAAGTAATCTGCAAAGACGACCCAATCTGACGAAACAGCGGAAAGGGCACTGGGAAGAGTGCTGCCCACAAACACGCTCAGAGAGGCTGAGGAGGGAGTCGACGGGGAGGGCGGGAGAGTGGCGTGCGTATCACCCAAGAATACTCCGACGGCCACGTCTCCTGCGTCTCGCTCGGCTTTCAAATGTGTTGCGTGTGCGTGCGTGTCACTGCGACACGACTGCACGGCGTGCCTCTGTTCTCTTCCACCTCTTCGCGGTACCACGAAGCGACGAAACCAACGGCCCCCGCCCTCTCTTGGAAAGTTTTAGCTGAATGTACGGTGTGCAGAGGAGGAGGACAGCAGCAGCAGCAGTCCTGTTTGTGTGTGCGCGCGTTGAAGAAATGGACAAGGCAGCGCTCGATACGTGGCGGAAGGAAGAGCAGGTCAAACGGGGAGAGAGGAGAAGCAGGTGCGTGCGTGTCCAGCGACAGAAACCAGAAAGAGGGACGACAAGAGGGGGGGGGGTCTTGGACATGCGCGGGGGCGCGTGCCAGTGGGAGGCGGTTGAGGCAACGCTGGGGGCCGTACGCCACTGACCCACCCACATCTCTGCCGGTGAACACTTTGGCTTGAATCCGTGGCCAGCACGAACACACACACACACACCCCACCGGTTGCATGATCCAATACACTGTTCAAACAGACAGCCGGAGAGGGCAGAGGAGAGAGAGACAAGCTCTGAGATTACCCCTTCCCCTTTCACGTAGGCCGCCGGCCTCGCGTCGCCAAGCACGGCTTGGCCGTTTGATGGACGCTTCATCGTATGTATGCTTGTGTGTGTATATATGTGGCCTTCGCGCGACTTCGGCAGCCCTGCACACATGCCCGACACCACCACCACCACCAGGCCACGTCACGCCACGCCTCCGTGAGCGAGGGGAGCGCAGAGGTCACAACGCACCCGAGGGACCAGTCTGCAAGCAAGGGGTAGACAAAGAGAATAGCAAGAGGAAGAGCAGGACGGGTGGCAAGATGTGAGAGCATGGAGGACGTGCAACGCCAAGTCCACTCGCATGCACGCATACACACGGATGAAGAGAGAAGGCATGCGAAAGAGAGCCCCCCACCCACTTGCCCACCCCAAAGCAAAAGCGTTGAAAGATAACAGCCAACGGAAGCGTTGATGGCGCGGCCGCGGCCCTCATACGGACCTGAGGATGTCGGAGAAGGGGCAAGGAGAAGTGAGTGGGCCGTATGCGGCTGCCATAGATGTGCTCCCGTGCATATACACAGGGGTGCGGGTCCGATCAAGTGCAACGAGGAAATGTGCGACGCCGCCGCCGAGATCGGCTCCCAAGTGTGCGTCTTCATGCACCACAACCGTTGCGCCGGGCGCGCAGCTCCGTTGAGCTGACATCTACGCGAAACTCCGTGGCGGGGATGCCGATGAACAAGTGTTGAACGCTCTCCGGGATGCGCAGCGACGACAGCTCTCGCCAGCCTGCAGGATCGCTCATCTTGCGCCCGCCTACCACAAAATAGCACCCCCTGCCTGCAATGTCACGGGTCAGCGCCGCCACCATTGCGGCTTCGGCATCCGCTGGGTCCTCGTTCGTGCTGTAGTGCTTCGGGTCCAGCACGCGCACGGCGGTGTCGATGCCGATAAGGAAGCCGTGGCCTGGGAAGAGCCTCGCCTTGTCCACAAAGAGAGTCGCCGCGGTCACGGCAACCCGCTCGCCGCGGCGCAAGAACTGGTGCACACGGCGCACCAGGTCATCCACCTCGATAGCGCCCTTGTCCACCACCTTCACGGCAATCTCATACGTCACCACCACCGGCGTCGGTAGAGCGGTCTGCTCCACGTCCTGCTGCCGTCGCTGGCGCACCACACGCGTGGCCGCCTGCACCAGCTCCGTGTGTCCGTAGTGAAGCGGGTTGAAAGACCCAGGGTAGAGAAGGCGGATCACCTTGCTTGACGCAGCTGGTGCAGCGCTTCGGTCGTACCAGCCCTCTTGCTGGTGCTCCATCACCGCCTCCGCGGCGTTTCGAGGCGCCGCCGAGTACGGAGAAATGCCGCTGCAGCGCAACTCGCCGTGTCGGTTCCACAAAGCGCATACGTCTCGCACGCTGCCGTCGGGCGCAGCGGCAGAAACGCCGGCGCCCAGGACGTTCTGCAGTGCCAATCGCACCTCGCTGGATGGATCCAGGCACACCGGTTCCGGAGCTGACTCGGACGGCACCGACCACAGTCGCGCGGAGTCCGTGACGACGGAGAGGCTAGGCGGCGAGCTCGATACGCGCACGCCCTCACCGCGAGCTGAGGCGTTTTCTGCAGCGCTGGGCAGCAGAGCTTGAAACACAGACCGTGGGTAGGTGCGCTGACCAGGTGCGTTGGTGTCCCTGCTCACCACCTCCGCTTCGCCGGGGATGCACAACTCCACTGTGCGCGCAATGGCGTGGAGCACCGCCAGCTCCACTTGCTCGTCCTGCTCCGCCCTGCTCAGCCAGTCCGGCATGTCCATGTGGTAGTAGCGGACCGCGCCAAGCATGGCAGGGCTGCCGCCGCTTTGGTGGGAGGAGCCCTCCGGTAGGCTGACCGAGCCGCCCCAGACACACACATGCACCTCGTCCCTGCTGCGCCGTGAGCGGCTCGTCTTGACAGCAGACGTTGCACCAATGCCGAAGAGAAGAGCCGCCGTCTGCCCGGGTAGCGTCGACGCGGGCTGTGGGTGCTGCTGCTGCTGCTGCTGCTCGCGCGCCTCGGAAAAGGCGATCGCGCGAGACGTGTGAAAGGCGTGCTGCGCCAGCTGCCGAGCCGCATCAGCGCTGACGATATGGCGCGGCAGGCCATCTAATGTTCTCTGCGTCGAACCGCGATGGTAGAGAACGTTGGCTTCGAGCAGGGTGCGACTGCACTCGGGCACGCGCGTGAGGCGGCGAATCACGCCGGCGCCTGCACCACAGATACACAGAGACAGCCGGATGGGCGAGGCATGGATCGCCTCCACGAGCAGCTCAATCGACATGGTGGCGGTGGCTCAATACAACGGAGAAAACGAAACAGAAAGAGAGCCACGAGTCCACAAAGGGGGGTGCAGACGGAAAAAGTGAAAGAGAACGTCGCGCGGGGGAGGGGGAGGGAAGAGGGGGGCTCGTCCGAGGAGCAGGTGGGGCGGGGTAAAGTCAAAGCCAAGGGGATAGGACGAAGTCGCGCATGCGTCGTCGGCTGTGCCAGTGGTGGATCAGTGCTGCTCTGCGGCAGAGCACAAGCGAGATGAGAGAAGACAAGCGATCGCGAGAAGGTGACGGGGAGGGTGCGTGGGCGGGGTAGGGAGGAGCCGAGCCTAGAAGAGGTGCCCGTGCAGACAAAGACAGTGTGGGCGTCCTCTATTGCACGCGGCAAAGGCAGAGGAGGTGAGGAGCGCAGCTGAGCAGCATCCATCGATAGGTGTTGACACACACACACACACAGACTCACGACCAAAAAAACATGTGCCAATAATCACTGCCGCAGTAGCTACAGCTTCTTGGCAACGTGTGCGTGAGCGAGGGGACATGCACAGGCGGGGAGGAGTCAAAGGGAGCAGCAGCAGGAGACACGCCACCTGCGCATCGTGGCCAAGTTGCTCTTCTTGTTTGCACTCCTGTTTACGGCTCTTACACATGTCCAAGCCCCCACCCCAATGGGATCTTATGGAGACACAGGCCAGTAACGTGAGGGTAGAAGGGGAGGGTCAAGGAAAAAGGCCGCTTGCCGTGCGCGATCCGTGTACCAGCAAACGCGTCATCGCGTGGAGTGCTCCGTCGGCTGCGCGCGGCATGTGTAGACGAGCTTCGCGTCCACGCCATTCATGCGGCACTGTGGGCACTGAAACGATGCAAAAACAGACGAAGAACGAGGCATCGGCAGCCGCATCATACAGGTGGCGCACACGCACTGCGGCACTGCGGCCGCCGCGCCATCGTCTTTCGTACCGGCGCGGCCCACCGTCGACTGCGTAGATGTTGGAAACCCGCTCATATCGGTCGGGGGAGGGGGGGCACGGGAGATTGCGCTTGTGCACGCGTTTATGTGTGTGTGTGTGTGTCCACGGAAGACAAAACGAGATGCCCGTTGGCGCCCTTGAAAAGAGTAGGGACCGATGCGGTTGCCACCGGTGCGCGCGAGTGAGAGAGTGGGAAACAGAGAGACATTATAGGACGGAAACGGCGCGAGCACATGCAGCGTATGTGGTGTGTGTGTGTGTTTGGGGGGGGCGAGTGTTGCCCCGCCGCCGCTATTTGTGGCAACATTCACGCGCACACCTATGTCCACAGTGAAAGCACCGAAGAAGAGCAGCTAAAAAGCACGGCGCATCAGAAAGCGGTGACCATGACGACTGCCACATGTCGGCCGGCAGCACACGCACAACCCTTCCTATCGGCGCCTCCCTCTTTCCTTTCTGCAGCCCTCCTCCCTGTTGAGGCGACCGTGTCGAAATCGAGCTTGCGCGTTTTGCTTGTTTATGTACGGGGAAGGGCCGACGTGGACCAGGCCAGGCAGTACGCCATCGAATCCAATCGACCCGACAGCAAAACACAGCGAAAAAAAGGGCGCGATGAGGCAGGCGCGGGAGTTCGAAGCCTCTGCAATGCAGCACGCATCCTCCTCACCTGCCGCTTCGCTTCACAGTCCTTTCTCGAGAGAGACACTTCGGCCCTCTCTGTCTCTGCGAGACTACCTCAGACGGTATCGTACGTCGTGGGCTCTGTCCGGATTTTGTAGAATACAGTCGAGGCGCCGGTGATGTGAGAGCATATGGGACACACGAGACGAGAGTCTGGCTTGAAATAGAGCTGCGCCGTGCAGTTTCCGCAGACATATAAGGTGCCTTCCTTATCTTCCCGGCCGACGTCGCCGAGGGTCTCCTGGGTGGCGAAGATGCCGGGCTTCGACTCCTGCGTAGCGGCGGTGGCCCCGTACTTACCCCCCTCCTGCTTTACCTCCGTTTTGATGGGAACACCAGACATGATTCGCCTCTCTATCGCTTTCGTGCGGCCGCGTTCCGAATTCGGCCAGAGTCGGAGGCAGGCGCGCGTGCCGTCGATGGGATGGCAGCCGCATTGTTTGTTTGCTCGAGAACGGGCAGGCGCACACACGCGCGCAGACATGAGGGAGGAGGCGCGCGCGCGTATGCATGGTTGTGTGCAGCATGTTATGATGTGTGCGACGGTGCCGAGGGCGCGGGTGTGCGCGTGTGTAAGGGCATGGGAGAGGGAGGAGGAGAGCATCGTAAGTGGCAAGGAAACGCGAGCCACCGAGACGCGTGCACAAGTGCGCACACAGACGCATGGGCGCATACACGGATCGATTAGCCGGCGTAAATACTAGCGCATGCCCATCCGATTCAAGAGGCAAGAGTAATACGGTGCTTGTGACATCGCCCCACCATCCACCACCCGCTCTTGTGCATGCGGCTTGACGTCGAGCACGCGAAACAACGCAAAGGGGGAGTAAGAGCCGCTAGCTCCGCCCCTAACCCCGAAAAAGAACGCAGCATGCTAACTTCCACACAAGCAGGCGCACGTATAAGAGGCGCTCGGGCGCAGCAGCTTCGATAACTCGTAATTCTTTTAGTGTCATGTGAGCGTACCGGTGCATGCGCGGGGGGGGGGGAGCGCAAGAGAAACAGAAGCGATGCAGGAGGAGGGCGGGAGAGCCGAGCCGAGACGAGAGGTACCTCCTGATTCACCTCACAGGTGCAGGCAACGCTCGCTCGCTTCAGTTTACCGCAGCAGCGGCCGCACGCCGAGCTCCAGCGCTGGCCACAAGGGCACCTTCTTCGCCAGCATCGTGTGATATAGCTGGGCGGCAAAACTGTGCAGTCGCTCCTGCAACAGACCCTTTAGCAGCAGGTTTAGCGTCTGTTCATTACCACGCACACGGCGGCGTTGCATCTCAGCGAGAATTGCCGTCACACGGCGCCACTGCTGCGACTTCTCGCAAGCGAGCAAAAGCAGCGTGTACGTCTCTGCGTTCGGCTTCACCGAGGACCCACGCATGGCATCGTAGAGGGAGAAGCAAGCGAGCGCCTGCTCCGAGAGCAGCAGCGTCTCCAGCGACGCATTCAGGAGCGGCGTGGACACCGCAACGTGCCCCATTCGCGACAGCAGCGAAACCGCCTCCTCTACGTAGCCGCTCTCGTTCAAGCCCTTAAGCAGCGCTGTCAGCATCGGCGCGTCGACGGGAAGCTGCAGCGCTTGCACGGCGTCTGTGTAACGCGCCATCGCGAACTGCATCGCGTTGTTCACGTGGCATACGGTAAAGTATGCCGTGTATGTCGTGCGTGTCGGCAGCAGAACAAACTTGTCCGCATCGAGGAGAAGTCGGTTGGCGAGATGGAATGCGGTCGTGCTCGGTGCCGTAATGACGCTGAGTGTTGTCATGAGATGCTCCAGTGAAAGGGGTGTCGGACTGATAAAGCAGCGCTTCTGATGGGTGTACAGGCGCCGCATGTCATCCAGAAACGGTACATCCTGCGGCGTCCGCGGCACTGCAGGGATGTCTGCCCCGCCAGACGGGGCTGCCAGCCGGGCTGCGTCGTGCGCGCGGCCCGTCAGCTGCTTCGTTGGCCCCTCCAGCCGACGGAGAAAACTCGCGTGAGAGTAGAGCAACATTACCGACTCACACGTCCGTGGCTGCAGTGCCAGGCTCTGTGCGTAGACACCATTAAGCAGGAAATGCGCCACCTCGTCCGCTTTCGCAAGCTGGGGCATAGGAGAGGCTAGCAGCTCGCACAGCTGACGCTCCTTTCGCAGGTTCAGCTGCGCGTGCTCGTCCAGCATAAATGGCTTGTCGACGAGGTCGCGCTGCCGACTCAACTCGCCCACGCGCTGCCGCTCCGCAAACCGCTCTCGATTGGAGGGTACGTAGGTCTCCCCGAACGGCGCCGCAATCCGGGTCGTGGTAACCTGCTGGCCCGTCACTTCATTCACGTGCGTCTCCGACTCAGGCATGCCAGCGCCACCGGGCCGGTCGTGCAGGTAGGACGAGCTTGCCCGGTACTCCTCTTCGGCCTCAGCGATGAAGGCGATCGCGTCGGGGGTGACGCCGTGGTCGAGCAGTCCCCTCTCGCTGTTCTTGATGGCAAACCGAAAATGATCAGGCTCCTGTGCATTCGCCTGCTGCGTTCTACCGTCGTCCAGAGTCTGCGAGTCAACATAGCGGCGCGACAGTCGCGGACTCGGTGGCGTCGTCAGCCTTTCCACCGGCGGAATGATAATACAAGAACGCTGATGCGCCACTGTCCGCGGCGGCGCTGCGCTGGAGGACGCGTGGGAGGAAGAGGCGATGCATTCGCTCGGCACACGACGGCGCACAAGCACAAAGGTGCGCGAGCCTAACGTTGCCGCGCGACAACACCGTCTGCACGGCCATCGCTGCATGGCCGCAGATGCGCCTGCTTCCGAGAGCCTGATCCCTTCACGTTTCTGTGTTCGTCCGTGGCCGAGTTGAGCTCACGAAGTGTTCCACGGCTCCTTCTGGAGAAGGCGCCACCGTGTCCAAGCCTCAGGTGATATACGGGAATCTTCCTTTCGACGTGGGTGTGATGTGCGTGCTGCGTGCTTACGCGGCGCAGGATGCGAGAGGTCGGGAGGAGGGAAGTAGCGGGCGCAACGGAAAGTCGGGCAGGTGTGGGCAGCACAGCAGAAGAGCTGCGGCTCGCGTAAAGGCATGCGGGGCACCAACCATCACCGCATTCTATGGCGTGCGCGGGGGGCGGAGGGGCAAAGTTGAAACGTGAACTCGCGCTCATCCAGAGAACATCAAAAAGGGCTCGATGCGGTCGCCGAGGTATGTGCGTGAGTCGCTGCGTGTGCGATACCTGTAAGGCGCAAGCGATACGGAACGCGCCAGAAAGGCGGTGGCGAGAGCGGAGCTTCCAAAGACCGCCAACGTGAAGGGAAGCGGAGAGCGCATGCGGGACAAGCTGCGGGCCAACACAGCATCTGCCGAGCACAGCCCATCTCATTCCCTTCCCCTTTTCATCACTCCACCCCAAACAAAACAGAGGGAAGGCACTGCCAAAGGCGCCAGCGCCACTAACGAAAGCAGCAGGGGCGGGGGATGAAAAAGAGAGACCTGCGTGCACCTCACACTGAGCATCACTTACAGCACACACACACACACACGCACACCTGGAGGGCAAAGACATCGGCGTTCTTGCTGCGCAGCTGCGGCTGAGTGAGCCGTTAGAGCTCCTCCGCTGCTGCCAGCACCTCGGCGACTTCGCGGTACGCCCGCCGCACGTGTTCCGACTTCACGCCGACGTCCTCGTAGGCGGACATGAAGGCTCCACACGACACCTTCAGTGCAGCCGACCGGAGAAGCGGGAGCAGCACGCGCCTATTCAGCTCAACGGCCTGGTTCAGCACCAGTACTCCATCAAGCGCCTCGAACATCTTCGTTACCGGTGCACGACGCAGTTGTAGATAGTGCAGGTACAGCGCTGGTGAAATCGTTGTGACGCACTCGAGGTACACGCGCTGGTTGAGCTCTTCAAGGTCTTCGCAATTCCAGGTGGCGCTGCCGCTCTCGTCATCCTCGCAACTCCCGAACCGCCCTTCGCCGCCTCGCATTCGTGCGCTTGGTGGCGATGGAGGAGAGGGGACCGAGAGTAGCGTGGATCGCTGACGCCGCCGTGACGCAAGGCTGGACGCTGCTGTGGCGGCGGTACCTGCACGAGCCTCACCGCCGTTGTCAGACCCCAGACGACGGCTGCCGAGTTTCTTTGTGTTGTAATCAAAGAGACGATGCTGCGCGACCCCATCATCCCCGTTCCCGCGCGCGTCTCTCGTGCTAGGTCTGTCGCTACCACGCCGAACGTGATCGCTTCCGACTCCATGAATGCGGAGAGCGGTGCGACTCAGCATCTCGTCCATGGGGACCGTCGGCACATAGCCGGGCATAAAGGTCCTGCCGCCTTTGATGATGAAGAACATCGCTCGATGAACGCACTGCCGCATGGTGGCGTAGCTGCGCTGTGGCGCAGCAAGAAGCGTGAGTATCTTGTTGCCGCCTGTGGTTTGCTTGTACGTCGGAGGGATGCATTGGATCAGAAGATTTGTGATACAGCCGGGTTGCCGGCCATAGCCCAGCACCGGTAGCAGCAGCGCTACGAGGATCTCATTCGCCTCCTTGAAGGTGACGCACCGTGTTAGCAGTGACGCGCTCGAACACGCGCTGCTCCCGCTCGGCTCTCCAGGTGCCATCGCGTCGTCGTTACGCAGGAGTAGGATCGCATCCGCGTGCCGCTGCAGCACCTGAAGCGTCAAGGCGGCGTTCAGCCCCTGCGTCGCTACCTCACCTAGCGCCTGAGGGGCGACGGTGATGTTTACTAGGTGTCGCGCTCGCCGCTGCGTTCCCTGCACGCAGCTGTCAAAGCCGTCGTAGTGCATCATCTTGGACTCATACACCTCATCTACCTGCTGGCCCGGCGGCGGTTCTGTGAAATAGAGCCGCAGCCGCGCTGTCAGCCTTGATGCGAGCCCGCTCCCCGTCCCGCCAACGAGGCTGTGAAGAACGAGAATGGACTCGAAGCCGCCGCTGCCATCCTCGGCGTCGCTTGTGCGGCGCGTCTCGCGGTGAATTGCCTGCAACGCCTTTCTCAGCACATTGTCATCCTCTTCGCGCTGATCACGTGCGATATTTCGGAAAGCCCGCTGCACGGCTGCGTTGCGCTCCGTGCGCTTGCTCTGCTCCGTCTTGACACCGTAGTAGCCGAGACCCCAGTTGTTGCCGCGGCCGGACTGGCCATGAATCACGTTCTCCGCACGAATAAAGTCGGGGTGCCGCTGCTGCACCCCAAGCACGACCTTCGGCTCCGTGTCGACGAGGATGCAGCGCGCCTTGCCATCGAGCGCGAAGAAGGGAGAAGGATCCGCAACACGCGACGGCGACTTGGCTGCTTCGGATGATGCGCTGGAGGAGGTGCACAGCGCCAGCTGCGTGAAGAGCTCGTCACCGAGCTGATTGCCGCACTGCCCAATCAGCACCACGACAATCGCCATGGTGGTCTTTCCCCAGTGGTTCGTACCCTTCCTTTTGTGGGAGACGCACGCACACCAAGACGTGCGAGCAGTGGTAACGACTGAAGGGGCAGGGAGATCCGAATGCCGGGCCGATGAGGGCTGACGTGTATCTCTTTATTCAACGATCTCAATGCGGGCGTGCAGGGTGTCCGCGTATGCGTGGTTGCACCCGCAGGACGACCAATGCCTCCGCCGCCGCCACTAGACGACGTCTCGGGTCAGTCGGACGAGGGTTAGGGCGTCGTCGAGAGTGACGTCTGAGATGGGCACCTAGCGAAGAGGCGACGACGCACCACGGAGGAGCAAAATATGAGTGCTTGTGTGTCTATGCATCGCTGTGAGAGAGGAGCGCAACGATTCGGTGGAGGGTGGGAGGGCAGTGTGTGTAGGAGAGCAGCGACATCACCGACAGGGCAAAATATCGCGACGGAGGCAGCGCGGAGACGTTCAAGGCTGCAAGGCGATGTGTATGAGGCCGCAAGGAGGCGGTGCGCAGCGGTGAGCCTTGACGGGGTGTGCGCGCGCTCGTGTGTGCCCGGATGTCCAATAGAAGTGCGTGTGTCTGCTTTTCTTTTACCTGGTACATGCAGCCCTCTCCTCTATGTCGATGCGCATGCGCGCGAGCAGCCACTCCTCCTAAAAGGTCTGGGCGGACGACAACAGCAAAAAGAGCCTCCGCCCGTTCGAGTGCGTGCGTGTGCGTGTTCATGTGTGCGTCTTGCCGCCGTGTTGCTGCCCTGCGGCGGCTGCACGCCACGCAGCCCCGCTCCGGACGCAGCGAGCAACAGAGAGAAGAAGCGAGAGTGAGGGAGCGTGCCCAAATGACAAGAAAATCGCCTACTGGCACGCACACGCGCTTTAGTACTGTCGCCGCATAGCGCTGAAGCGAGCCCGTGAGTTGATCAACCCCATCGTCACCAGCACCATGCGCAACTTCCACAGGAGCCACTGGACAATGTAGGCGATAGCAAAATACTGGATCCAGCCCCACTTGAGCACCTCGGCGTAGGATGGCATATATTGCACCTCCGCCGGCAGGATGCGCAGCTGTACGTACCACGTGAAGGTGTTCAGGTCATCTAGATCCTCCCAAAGCCCACGCACGATGCTCACATCTCTGCGCAGCACATCAAGCCCGCCCGCTGCCTCGACGTAGGCGCGCAGCACAACGGATTGATTGCGAGCAGCGTAGTTGCCGGAAAAGCGAGGTAGGTCTAACAAGTCTGCCGGCTGGTGCGCGAGCTCTTGCAGAGGGCTCGACGTGTATGTATGCATGTAGGACACGTAGGGGGAGTTGATGAGACTGTGCGTCGTGTAGAAAAGCATGTCCGCCTTAGTCAGCGCGCACACGGGCGCCCCGCTCCAGCTGTACGTCGATGAGGTGGCCGCTGTGACGTTGCCGAATCCTTTTTGCATGGGGGTTCGCCGATAGCGCAGCAGCGGCGCGGCCGTCATGTTTACCTTCACAAGATGATGATTGATGTAGTACACGAACTCGGGCAGAAAGCTGGCCTCGAGGATCGCGTCACGCTGCGAGGTCGGCGCGTCGGCGCCACCACCAGTGGCGGCGCTGGTCGGCTCATAGAGGGAGAATGCCTCGAGTGCGTCGCCGAGGGGGAAGCTCATCAAGAAGTTCGCGTAGTCGATCTTTCCGTCGCCGTCCCTGTCGTCCTCGTAGGTGGAAAAATACGGCAGAATGCGCAGCGACGTCCCCTGCAGTGCGCCGTGGAACAAGTCGGAGCAGGTCCAGAGGTACTCCCTGCCTAGCACGGTGCTGACACGCACCGCACACTGCCCCGTGAAGGTCACCTCTGGCATGTCGTAGAAGTAGTTTGCCTTCAACCAGAAGTTCTGCATGAATAGAGCGATGAAAAAGGGAGCAACGAGGATGACGAGCAGACACAGCACGTAGAAGAGCCACGACGCCAGCCCGCGCGGGGCGTAGCGCACTCCGTAGTGCTCGTGATACAGAGAGAGGTGGATCATCTCGAGGTTCAGACGCTTCGGGTGCGTATGCTGGTGCGTGCGCTTGTTTGTATTCTATGGATGGATGCGTGTTCGTGTGCGTGAGCTGATGTGTAGACAGTGCCTTCGTGGCGTACGCCACTCCGCGTGTATGGCGTCTGGGAGGGAGGGGGGCGCGGGAGAGTGTCCCTTCCCCTGTATCCGTTCTCTGTGCCTCTTCTGTTCCGCAGGGAGGGGGCGCGGTGCGGAGAGGGAGGGTTTATCCACCTAGGTTACGAAGAAGCAGCACGCGGCATGATGAGTGCGCCGTGGCCGGCGGATGAATCACGTCCGAATGAGCACAGGCGTGCATGCGAGGGCAGTCGCTCAGCGAAAGAATTCGACGACCGACATCATAGAAAGAAGCGCCATGTTGTTTGGTCCACCATACAGAAACAAGAAGGGGAGCAAGAGGACCGTGGATAGAGGCTTCGGTGGAAGCGATGGAATGGAGGGCGAGGCAGCGGGGAGGAGGAGGAGAGAAAGGGAGGGGGATCCCGTGAGCGGACTTCTACCCAGGCACAGGCATCGGGCGCTTTTGCTCGGTGCGACGTCGCACCAGAAACGTACGTGGGTTGAAAGGTGGAGGATAAAGGGGAGTGGCCTGGCCGACCAAAGAGAAGGACACCCCAGACACGCTGTGTGCACCACCGCCGCCCGAGAGCGTCTATGCAAAAACGGACATGATACTCCTTCGCTCCTCGCCATACGACTCGTGCTGGGACAGCCTGGAGGGAGTGCTACGGTAAAGAAGATGCTCACGGCGCTGCACGGGTCGGCGTGATGGCGTTCTCCACCGAGGCACAAAGAGCCTCATGGCCTCTCCGCTGCCGCGGACGAAGCGTGTGCTTGCATCCTTCCGACGCCCTCTCTCCCTTCCAACGGATGCACCTTCGTCCCGTTTCACCTCTGAGACGGATATAAGTGCCGTGCGCCGGCTGCCTCTCCGGGCTCGCCCACCCCCGCTCGCATGGTTGGCGAAAGCTTCGCCGCCTGGCCCTCCCTGCTTGCCCTGATGCCACCCAACTGTGGCGTGAGAGGGGCGAGAAGATTGCGAGGGCGTCCGCGAGGGGAACGACGAGGGGGGAGGGGAGAGGAGGGAGGCGGGCGATCAAAAATAGAAAAGGTGAAGGTCACGCGACGGAGGAGTGCAGCATGTGCTGAGCAAGTAGCGCGAGCTCCTTCGCATTCGTCTCCACTGCACGTCCCTTCCCCTCCCCCAAAAATCGTTACACGGTTACCGTTGGCCTTCGTCGGCTGTCGTTTTGCACCGCTGTCGATGAAGCAAGTACCACAATGCCTAGCGCACGCATCCCTCCCCTCCCCCATCCTCCAAGCACCCACACACGCATCAACGCTAAAACAACAGCAACGAAAACGGAAGTGATCCATCCACCTCGCACAACGGGGTGGGCGGCGGCGTGTGCGTGTGTGTGTGGAGGGATGGTTAGCGGAGGGTGACGAGCAAGCATACACAGACAAAAGAGGGAGAACGGGGAGAGATGGTAGGACGTGGTGCGAGAGCAAGCGCCTGCGATGAGGGGTGCAACACAGGGAAAGGGATGGATAAGAGCGGCAGAGAAAGCGGCCGGCGATCGGCAAGATGGGAGGAAGAGAAGGATGGCGGCGCAGGACCACTTCAGCACGCGATCAAGGCAAGAGCACACATGCACATGCACACGTATGCATGCACACGCCTTCTTGTGGAAGCACGGGGGGGGGGGCAGCACGAGAAGAAAAGAAAGCAGGACTAAGAACAGAAGAGCCCGCACACCCACCCTCCCCTCTCCGCACCGCCAAAACGAGAAATCACGATAGGGGGTCGTTCAGAAGCGAAGAGGACACAAGTCGAGAAAGAAGCACGAATGCACACGAAAACAGCACAAGGAAAGCCGTCCCCCCTCTCTCATCGCGCCGCACGTGCACATACAGATGCCACGGTTCCGCGTGCACACACTCGTTCGCACAAGCACGCACAACAACAACACCAACACACACACACACGCATACACACACGAAGGCGTACCGTTGCGCGTTGGAAGACGGCGAGATGCACGCGCAGGTGCGTGCGGTGCAGAGAGAATTCCGGCAAGAATGCGGGTGAGCCATGAAGTGTGCGACAAGGAGCCTCGCAGATACGCAGGCAGAGAGGCAACGACGAAGAAGGGCCACGTCAAGGCGCATGCAACACAGTAAAATGCCTACGTAGGTAATGGAGGGGGGTGGGAAGCACAGACATTAGGGGGAAAAAAAAACGATTGTGCGGCTCACAGGCAGAGATAGAGAGAGGGGGGAGAGGGGCAGCGGGTGCGCGCGTGCGCGCGTGCGTGATGAGTAAAATCGGAGCAAAGCAGCAAAAGGAGTCGGGGGTCGGGAAGCGCACGGAATCCGAAGCAAGCACGGGGGGGAGAGAGAGAACACACAGACAAAAACAAAACAACGGAATGAGCGGCGCAGGGAGGTGGGCGTAGACAAACAGGAGCGCGCAGACACACACACACACACAAGCACACAAGTACACGTGAACCCACAATGCTCTGGAAGACTTCAACGACGTATGCTTGAGTTTTCTTCGCTGCGAGGTGTGTCTGCGCGCTCCTGTTTGTTTTTCGTTGTGTGTATCCCGTTGTCTTTGGTGTTGGTGATGAGGATGGTGGTGGCACATGTATCGGTGCAAGTGCACGAGCCCGTCCGTGTGTTGGTGTAGGTGTATAAGTTGCCAAAGCCATGATGGAGTTTGGGGATGTCGTAGACGGCAGGGGGAGGGGTGGTGGGCTACCGTGCCCTGTGCCCCTTCGTCTACAGCAGAAGGAAACAGACATGCCATGGCGTCCTCAAGAAGTAAGGAGCAAGAATCGGACGAACAGGGGGGCGGCTCCGGATGCTCCAAGCCCACGCCCCCCGCTTCCCCCCCATGAATAGATGTTGAACAGTTGAGGAAGACACTAGGGAGAAACAACATAGTCATCATCGCAGCGGCTTCTTTTCGTGTTGCGTTCGGTTCGACGCTCTCGATCAATGGCAGGCGTGTGTTAGCTGACTCCCTTTTCCTCATTTTTAGTACCTTGGCGACCTGAGCGACGCAACAGGCATGGCGACGGGTCAACGCTGTCGACCAAGAAGGACACTACAGGTGTCTCAACGATGATAAACTCCGTCAAGCAATTGCGGTGGCGTGGCTTAGAGAGGTAGTTGACCTGACTTGCGTGCACCATCAGCTTGTCATCGTCGGTGTGCTCACGGTAGTCGAGCGCGCGCTCGGGGTTGTTCGGCGGCGGGCCGCGCCTGCGGTCCGCGGCGTCGAACTTATACTCCGCCTGCATGATGATCGGAGACAATGGCAGAGGGAGGGGAGAGCAGTGAGGAAGTCACAGACAACCCACGCTGCTTCTCCTGTGGCTGCGTGCGAAAAGTGTGAGAAAGCGGGAGACAGCGTCAGATAGTGCAGTGCGTTAACATGTGTGCATGCACGTGCGTTCCCCGGAAAAAGAAAATGCCAGTGTGTGGAGAAAGAAACAAGAGTATGCCAGCTGCCAACCATGATCCACGGAGGAGAGCGAGCGAGGCGCAGTGGAAAACATATTCGAGCAGCAGCAGCAGCAGGAAAGGGAGACGCCGTTGGCGGTCACGCATACGCGGCCCCGCTCATGGCCCGTGGACGGCGGGCAGAGAAAAGAGAAGAGGCAACGCATGGTTCTCTCTTGACGACTAGCACAATACGAGACCACCGGCACCACTGGTGTCGGGTGGTGGGTGCGTGTGCGTGCGGGCCCGACACAGGACTTTGTAAGCACACGCTCCCTCAATGTGCGTTCGCCTGAGTCCGTCGTAGAGCTACCGTGCACGCAACAGCGGCATGTTCGCCACTAAGGAAATAAATCGTCTTCTGTGCTGTAGTCTGTTCCGGGGCGACCACATGGGTGGCGCGACGACAGCGCGATGTCACTGCCGCTATACCCCTTTTCCCGTTCAGCGCACCCTTTTCTCCTCTTCCTTCGTCGTGTGCAGTACTCCGGCCATAGAGCATGAGGTCAAACTAAGCTGCACCTCCCCACCACCACACGCACACCACACACACACACACACCAGCCCTGTCACAGGCCCCCATCCGCGTCGTGCGAAGCAGCCGAACACGCGCACACACACACACACACACGTTACAGCGATGCGCCTACTCATTCATCGGAGCATCGCCTCGGACTCAGACTCCGCCCACCATCCCCGCCTCGCAGGTCGCCGCACAGCCGCTCCCATTGTGCCGGTCGCCACGCGGTGCCGCCATCGGGGTGGCCCAGGCTCCCCACCACCCCACCGGCAGGGCAGTGCGAGGGCCTGGTGAGGTAGGTGCGGGTCAGGCTGGCGCATTGCCCATCCCATGGATGGCGCACACGTCTGCACTGTCGCGGCTCGCTCTGGCCCCTCCTTGCGCCGTGGGGTGCTTGACCCTGTCTGCGCCAGAGGTGGTCTGGCATCGGCAGGGACATAAGGGGCTGCTTGGCTTCCCGACACAGAGAGCGGGTGTGCTGGACCCTGAGGTACGAAGCACTGAGCGGTGTCGCCCCCGCCATGACGGACTCAGAGCGCCGAACACGCACCGAAAGAGTTGCTGTACGATGTCCATGACAACAAAAGGGGGAGGGCAGATCGATCGTCACTATTCAAACAACGAGAAGACGGCCGGTCGCTGTGGAAGAGGAGGGTGTGTGTGACGACGGCCATCGAGCCACATTAGCACCCCTATGCCCCCTCTGCTGCACACGCGCGCACATATGCTAAGACGCAGGTGGGCGAGAGCGAGAGACGCGCGCTGGCAAGCGTTCACACATCGGCGGGATAGGGGGAGGTGCTGCAAACAACCAAAAAAAAAAAGCATGTTCACGTTGTGACTTACCGATGTTTCGCCGTTCTTTCGTCCTTCAAAGAATAGGCAGGAGATAAGGCATTTTACGGATGATTATGGGATGCAATATCCACCGCAGGCGTCCAGAAGAGTACGAGACGGAGGGGTGGGGGTGGGGAGTTATGTACAGAGCGGGGAGCTGAGGGTGTTAAACAGCGCCGCTCACAAGGCTGCACGTGGCTGCTCACGCGGCCAATTCAGAGAAACAGCTCAGAGTTCTTTGCGAAGGCGCTTGTCCTGCCGTGGACTCCGCAGCGGGTTCGTCGGTATGGCACGGATGCACTCGATGTACTCCGGCGGTAGAATGTCCGCGCCCTCCAACACGCGTGATTGGTACTCGTGCGACGGCAGCAACTCTTCGGAGGTGTGCTGTGCAATGTAAGTCCAGCACTCCAGCGGGGCCGCCGTCGCATCGCTTAGGTCGGTGCAGCGGTGCAGCTCGCGGGAGTAGCCTCTTTCGTAGGTGTCCATGATCTCCAGCTGTGCCTGGCTGATCTCGTACGCAGCACCGCAGACGTATGGCGGCATCGTACTGGGGTGTTTCACCATCCCCTGCGCCTCCTTTATTTCCCGCAGCACCACCGGCTCCACGTTGTAATATCCGAAGTTACCTCCGTTCGAGTGGCCTATGGATACTGCATTGGCAACGAGCACATAGCCGAGCAGCTTGGCGGGGCGGCGCTGGTACGGCGGGCCGATACGGACGCACACCTGCTCCCAAGACATGTTAGAGCCGTACGCCAAGTACCACGTCTTGACCTCCTGTGAGTCCTTGCTGACATTGCAGGCCTGCTGGTACACCATGCGATGGATCGCTGTCGCGTACAAGTCGGCGTCGCCGCTATCCGAGGACGCTGAGCTGTGGGTGGCGACCGCAGTGGAGCTACTGCCGTCCTGATTGGCTGCTATGTTCAGGTGGATGTACTCACGGTAGGCCTTCTCCAGGAGCGCTGCGTATGCTTGGCTGGGGGCAACGCGCACGGAGTGGATGCAGTTGCACCAATGTAATCCAGGCCAGCGCGGCTGAGGCGTGGAAGCGGCACCGTTTGGAGTGCCAGCCGGGGAGGACGCAACAACGGCGACCAGCCCTGGTTGGGCCTGGACCCCTTGCGGCTTCGGCAGCGGCTGCCAGCGAAGCTGCATGAGGGCCTCCACGGAGAACTTGCGCTCCATGAGCGGCATGTCCAGCGCGGCGACCACGAGGGACGCAAACATCGGCGAGTCTGGCGCCCGCACGGCGCGATGAACGTCACTCATCGCGTAGCAGGTGAGCATGGCATACATGTTGAACGACCCTTCGCGCGCGACAGCCAGCAGCAGTGGTTCACGCACAGTGGCGGAGAGCTCGTACAGAATCCCCCGAACCCCGTCGCGAAAAGCCGTCTTGTACTCGTGTGACTTTCCATCCCGGTCCTTGCTCGGAGAGAGGCGCGCCGTCGATGGATCGCGGGCGACGAGACTGAGCGGGGCGATGTTGATGCAGCCTAGCCGCGGCCCTTCAGCGCTCACGGCGTCGAACACGAGGCGGTACCCTGGAAGGAGGGCAGGGCGGGCTGAATGGATGATCGGCACGGCACCACCGGAGACGGCGGCAAGAGACCGCTGCAACTCCGCTGCATCGGCATAGGTTCCGTAGGCGAAGTAGTAAAAGTTGCTCGATGTGTCCGAGGCCATTGCGGGTCCGCTCTCCCGTTCTTTCCGGTCCAATGCCACAGGTAAGTGGGCTCACGTGCAAGAGTGTGCACAGAGTGCTGCTGTGAGCGCCCGGCGCTCTTGCCGCCACGTCGGAGAGTGAATCACTGCACCGGCGGCTGCACGGAAAGCGTGACTGGCGCACTCACCCTCACATAGAATACGCGAGCAGGCCGGAGTGGAGATGGTGCGTGTACGAGAGCCTCCCGGTGTGTGTTTGCGGGTTAAGGCGTTTCGCTTGTCCCAAGAAACGCCAGGAGAGCGCGCGCGACTTCAATGCGCTGGCGCGAGCCGCGGGTGCCTGTGCGTGCGTGAACGGTGGCGTCGCTACGATGCCGGGAGAAGAGGAGATACAGAGGCGCCAAGCTGTACCACTTACGCTGGTATGTCGGCCGGCGGCAGCGCTGCGCCTCACGACGGTGCATGCAACGGAGAGACACAGCGAGAAATTGAAAAGTACGCAGTTAAATCGCAAGGGCGAAGAAATCGCGCCGGCAGCAGCAGCAGCACACTACTGGCAGTGCAATCAACAGCCGGATAGGACGTCGGCGCGCGGGCGAGATTGAAGCGGGAGTTGCGACCGACAAGAAAGGAGGGAGGGCGGAAGAGTAGACGGCCCTCAAGTAAAGAAATGCGGGCGCACGATTGGGGTGGAGGTGTGTGTGTGTGTCTGTGGGGGGGGGGCACTGAGCCCTCGACGCAAGAACAGAGCGCAAATCAAAGCGCGGCGCAAGACGTTCCAGCTGCAGTGAGCTGCTTCGGTGGGGGGGGGGGGCAGCCGGGGAGAGGGCGAGGGAGAGCGAGGACCAACATCCCGCCCCGAAACATCGCCTTCTTTCAAAACGGGAAATGAGCACCCTCACGCCGCACCCCGCACGATCGCACGATTGAGCGCGCGCGTTGACGCATGTAGGCTATCCAGTGCCCCATCACCACCATCACCGCCACCGAAAAAAAAAACACTTGCACGCTCTGGCGCCGCAATGATAGATCCAGCGTGTGCACACCCGGCGCCCCTCCCCTCCCCCCGCCCTACGGGCTTTTTTTTTCAGCGTTCCTGTGGCGTTTTGCGGCGATGCCATGGAGCGCGCAGACAGAGGGAGACACGAAAGGACCAAAGTAGAGAGAAGGTGTCCGGTCACACGTGAGGCGTAAGAACGCGCGCGTACGCGACCGCAGGCACGGAGAGCGATGGGCAGGCCACCTGGCCGGATCCTCTAAAGACACAGAGATAGAAGAACAGGAAGAGTGCTTCAGTCTCTCTATCTCCGTGTGCGTGTGTGCCTGCCTGCGTGACTGCGAAGGAGGGAGTGGGGTGGCTGGCTGGCGGCTGGCGGCTTGCGACCATAGCGCACAAAACACCGCTGGAGCCACACAGAGACAAGGGGTACCAAAGAAGCGCCGCCCTCTTCCAAGACGGACGTTCCGCCCCACCGCCACCGCCGCGAACAGCATCGACAACGCAATTCAAACGGTTACCGCCACGCTGTGCACGAGACGCCGCGCAGCCTCAACCTCTGAAAATCTCCTGGCTTCATCCCACTGCAGCAGACCACCCATGACGCTCGCTAGCGTGGGTATGGCTTGCAGGGCTTCGGCAGGGCTGGTGTACGCGGTGTGTGTGCGGCGGGCTACGACATCGACTACGCGTTCAGCGTAGGTGTCCTTCACAAGGGTCTCCAGACGCGCTCGTGCGTTCATCGGCCCGCTATCGGTGGTGGTGCAGAGAGAAGCTGGCGTAGTCAGTTGCAGATAGCGCGTGCGGCACCGGTGGAGCTTCTTGCGCGTCTTCTCTGAGAACAGCGGCGGCTCGTGGTACACAAGGGCGTCGACCGCCTCCTCAGCAATCCGACGTGCCAACAGCGGGGTACCGCCGTACACGTGGAGGAGCGGGAC
The DNA here is from genome assembly GCF_000227135.1 of Leishmania donovani. Lineage (NCBI taxonomy): Eukaryota > Euglenozoa > Kinetoplastea > Trypanosomatida > Trypanosomatidae > Leishmania > Leishmania donovani. Next base: position 173,124 of record NC_018247.1, on the reverse strand, counting down.
GTCGCGGCGCGCAACAGCGACAGCGTCCCCGGTGGCGTCTGCACAGTTGCTTACCAAAGACACAAGTTCTTCGATGTCACTCTGGTCGCCTCTCTTGGGCAGCGGCACTGAAGAAAAGTGCAAGGCGTAGCCTCGATGCAGCAGCGCTCCAGTCCACGGCACTTCCTTAGGCCCCTTCACGTGCGGCACAATCTGCGACACGCACGAGAGCAGGCGCGATGCGTCCACAGACACGCCGCTGCTGCGCAGCATCGACAGCGTACGCTGGCGCTGTGCGGCGTATCCGTCCACCGAGTGCAGCGAACCGTTGGTGTGCGCCGTGACGGTCGCCGGCAGCCGTGGCAGCGAAGAGATACTCGGCCCCAGCATCACGCACCGGTCCCACCACGGCAGCACCATCACCGAGGCAAAGCTCAGCCGTGGAGAGCTGAAGAGCAGTGCCGCTGCCCGCATCGTCTCGGAAAGCGGCGGGAAGGAGGCCACGGCCCCCTGTCCTACGCCGTGGCTGTCCGTGGGTGGCGTTGATGGGGGCGGCGCAGCATGCACGGCGTTGGCGGGAGCAATCAGGTAGGAGTACGCCTGGTATCCGGCAAACGCAGCCGGCACGGTGTCACTGGCGTTTCCGTCGAACATGGCCTTCACGGTGTCTGCCCAGCAACCTGTGCAGTTCACCACGCCGCGTGTGTAGACGTGCGTCGTGGTTGCGGCATCCGGGCTCCATACTGCGCTTCTCGGCGATGCAGCCGAGTCGGCAGTGGATGAGGGAGAAGAGGCGCTGCTCTGTCCCAGTAGCCGCTGCAAGAAGCGTGGCCGTGATCGGTCTGGCGACGCTGGCAGACTCGCTGCAACTGCCTTCGCAGCCAACGCATCGCGAACAGAGACCAGCATCACGCCAGCGCACGAAGAGGCGCGGGTAGAACTGGACGGCGAACTCATCTCCATCTCCGTCGTGGCCGGCGCAGAAACCTCTTGAATGGCGAACACAGGGGCATAGGATAACACCGTCACACCGAGCTCCTCTGCGGTGCGTGCAAGCGACACGGCGACTGTATTTCCACGCAGCGCGAAGTCGTTGGCTATGATGCCCCCTCGCAGTCGCGCTGGCGAGGGGGACGGCCCCGGGCTGGGTGCGAGCGCTGGTAGGCGCGCCTGAACGACGGGCCCAGGTAGCACGAGGTTCGGGCGCAGCGGGCCGCAAAAAATACTCATCACCGTACTCAAAACCGCGGCGCAGACGTACTCCACCATCTCCGTCGAGTGCAAGGCTGGCAACAGCGTCGTTGTGGCAGGCGTCGGATCGAAAGGCAGTAACGACGGCGCTTTCGCTGAAGTTTCTTCTGAATGTAACACAGCAGTGGTGCCATCTTCGGCGGCCCCTGCTTTGGACGCGGCTTCGCAGCCGCTTCCGCCCACGGTGCCTCGCCAACGCCAGTTCTGCCAGCGTCGCAGCAGTGTGTCGGGCGCCACAACACACCGCGGTGCGACGTTGCGCCACGTCGTCTCCTCCACGAGCACGGTTGCCGCCATCCGCAGCCAGTCCCAGTCGCGCTGTCGCAGGGCTCGCTGCACGTACGGCAACGCGCCTGGAGAGACAGAGGGCATGCACGAAGCTGCGCTGCCTCCACCGAAGTCTGCCGCGTCGACCAAAGCCACTCGCAGCCCGCGTTGTGCCGCATCGACGGCAGTGTAGAGGCCTGTGAGGCCCCCACCAATCACGAGGAGGTCAAATGGGTCCGCTGCTGAGCTTCGTTGCAGCGCTGCCCAGCGCGAAGAGCGCGGTGCGGGACTGTCACGGTAATGGTCGGCTCCATTCGCCGGCCGGTAGGCAGAAGCCGACAACGCGCTGGAGGGGCGAAGACACCATCGCCGATATGCAAATGTGCCTGCAGCGACGACGACGGCGGCGCGCAGCAGGCGCACGTGCAACTTGCGGCTGTGCCGGCTCATGTCAACAAGTAAAAGAAGGAGAAAACTGCGATCAGCAGAGGTAGAGAGCGAGGTGCTTGGAAAGCGAGAGTGCGCTGAGGTGGGTGGTGTCGGAGGCACGAGGATCAGGTGTAGCTCCCTCGCGTCTGTGCGAGCCCAAATCGCGCCGATGTGAGACGGCGATGCAAACAAGTCGGCCTCCGTCTCTCTGTCGGCGTTTTGCTTGTCGATATGCCTGCGCGTCACCGCTGGTCTCCGTCCCGCGTAATCTACGTGAGCCCTCCGGCACGAGGCCCAGGTCGGTCCCCTCTCTCGCCTCAACTTTCTTTTTGGTGTGTGTGTGTGTGGGCGAGGGGGTAGAAAGGGATGCTCGTCTTCCAGCAAGGTCGATGGGCGCGCTTACGCAGGAGAGAAGCGCGAGGCGGTAAAGCGATAAAAGGATCGGGAGACAGTAACGAGCGCGAGGACTATTGTGAGCACGCGGGGAGCGTGAGGTAGCGCAGAGAGGAGGGAGAGCGATGAGTCGTGCCAAACCGAAAAGAAAACGATCAGCACGTCTGATGCGCTGGTGTAAAAGGGGCCTGCCGGGCAGCACACCCATCACAATGCCTTGAAGAAGAGGATGCCGAGAGGAGAGAGAGATGGGGTAGCGGCGGCGGTGCAACGCATCTCACCGAGGTGCTGGCTTGGCGGTCCTTCTGAATCGTAGAGACTACATTCGTGTGTGCCGGGAAAAGGTAGAGGCGCGGGTGTATGAGCGCATCGGAACATTCGTGGCACCGCACACGTCCAGCGCCGCGTGTTGCGCATGCGAGGATCAAGCATCTCGGCAGGTCATCCCATTTTTTCTCTTCCTCTCCCTGGCAAGGACACAGAGAACGAGGACACAAAAATCAGGCCAGGTGGCAGGTAACGCCCCTCACGCCGCTCAGCTCGCTCACGCCTTACACGCACGTTATTCCACACCAACGACACGAAAACAAGGCTAGGGGCGGGGAAGAAAGAGGGACAAGGAGGCGTGCTCCATAGGCAGAGAAGTATGCGTGTGTGTGTGTGTGTGTGTGCATGCGCTCGACACTCGCGACCCCTGCGACGGTGGGGTGGGGGGGTGGGGGAGGTCGAAAATGGGGGAGGGGCAACACATGACGGTATTGTCTCTTCGTTTTGTATGATGCCGAGCGGCTAACCGTGCGCACCGCTGCCGTTCCCCTCCCCCCACCCCACCCCCACACACTGTCGTACCAGCGGACGGCCACTTTCGGCGAAGGAAGCCGAAAAGGCGCGCCGCCCACCGCCCCTATTCCCCCGACCCTTAACCCCTCACCGCTTCTTGTAAAGGGATGGCACGAGCACGTCACCCGGTTCGTGGCGTAGCTGCGTGTTGGCGGCCGCCTGGTCGTCCTTCTTGATGAAGTCGAAGGCAACGAAGTAGTCGCCGGCGACGTCGCTGTAATCCACCTCAAAGCCGATGTCCTCGACGAGCTCTGCAAACTTGCGCGGGAACGGCACACGGGAGCGCACTTCGATGATCTTGAGCAGCCGCTTCGGCTTCAAGATGCGGAAGGCCTCGAAGAGGCTCTTGACGTAGTCCGTCGCCATCAGGCTAAGCGAAAAGACACAGACGTCGACATAGTTGTCCGCGAGGGGCACCTTGGTGGTGTCCGCCACCGTCACCAGCGAGTTTAGAGCAAAGAAGTCGAAGGAGTGCACCGTGTAGCCCTTCGGCTTCAGCGCCGCGGCGATCTGGGCCTCACCGCAACCCATATCCGCCACCACCCACGAGACCGGGATGTGCCCTGGCATGCTCTTCCCCTTGTTCGCGAGAAACCGCCCACGTCGGTCCCCTAGCAGCGACTCCACAATGAGCGTGCTCGGATTCATGGGCCACTGCATGAGCTGTTGGTGGTAGCCGGTGTGGTAGTCGCGAAAGGTCGCCTCCTCGCGCAGCAGCCGACTCGCTAGTGTGGTCGGGGCGTTGTACACCTGCTCATTCAAGAGACGGAACGTGCTGGCATTCAGGCGCTCGCGGAAGTGGTCGAGGAGGTCCTCGTCACCCTTCTGCCGCAAAACGCGACGGCGCTGAGCAGCGCTGCTAGCCCCGGCTGCCTTAGCCAAGTTCTGCCGCTCCGGGTCGACAATGCAGTTGTATTTTGGGACGCGATGCTCCTTGCGGTAAACCTTCTCCTCCATCTTGCTCGGGAACGACACATTTTTTCGGTTATTCGCTGAGTCGCGGCTCGCCATGAAGGCGCCGTGCGACACGACGGGCCCCTTTAGCGTGCTGCCATCCTTGCGCTTGGCAGCCGCCCCCGCTGCTGCTGTTGCGCTGGCGCTGCTCGAGCCACCCGCACCACGCAGAGGACCCTGGGACGCTTTCTTGGCTTCCTTTTTCTTCTGTTTCTTCTCGTACTTTCTTTGAAAGTGGCGGCCGCCTAACATGTTGGACAGCACAGGTGCACGCAGCACCCCCCCCTTACCGAGAGCAGCGGAGACAAGACGCAGGAGGCGCAGTGCGAATACGCGGTGCACAAGCACGCTAAAAGGAGACGGGACGAGAGAACTAAGAGTGCGTGTCACTGCAGCGCAACGATGAGCACCAAACACCCGGTGCACCGGCGTCGCACGCCAGTGGCACCCGCATGCCAAGGGCGAGGCGAGGGCGTAAGAACGGAGGGGCGGAGAGGAAGATGGACAGCGATGGGACAAGGGCATGGGGCGGTGCTCCCCCTCAGTCTGCGTACGGACTCCAATGGCACAAACCAAAGGAAGGCGGCGGAGCTCACACCTCAAGTCACGCATAATAGATAACTTGCATAGCGGCAATGGAGGCCGGTGCAGGGCTACGACGCAGCGTGCGTCGCCAGTTACGCGCACGTGCCTGCGTGCACGCCCAAGACTTTCGTCATTGTCGCGGTGTTAATCGGCAAGCCTGTGCCTCGGCGCCTGCATATGCACAATAGACCTCACCAGTAGAGCTGCACACGCACACACGTAAATGCTATGAAAACTTCTATGAAGAAGATACGCCTACAAAAGCAGGCGCGCGCGCACACATGCACCGTTGGATGCACAGGCAGCACTGTCCCAAGATTTCAATGGCACCGTGTGGAATCAGTATGTGCCAGGCGGGGCGGGGGCGTCAGGTGACGGGGGAGACAAGACGGTCCATGAGCGGTGATGCCTTCATCGTGTGCCACCTGGTTGGCATCCACCGCTCGCGTTGTGGCGCTCAGCAACTCCCCCCTATGCACACACTCACACACCACTTGCCCTCACCATGTGCCACACACACACATCCACGGATATGTGTATGGGGGTGCATATACGGTTCTATCGGTACCACCAAAGCCCTGCGAACGGCACTTCACAGGCGCTCCTGGTCGTCCGTTTCGTCATCGCTCTGTGACGCCTCGGAGGCACTGGCGTTGTCGCCGGACACTGCAGTACGCGCGTCCCCATCAGAAAGTCGCCGTCTCGCCTGCGCACCTCGGCGACTGGCAGCCGCCGTGCTCTTCACGATGGCGGCACACTGCGCCAGGAACTCCTCTCGGCTTCCCGCAATGCGGCGCAGCACCTCTGAGGCACTTGTGTGGAAGGTGCTCATGCGATGCTCGTGCGCCTGCGCCCCAGAATCGGCGTAGACGTGCGTGGCAATGGCATCCTCATCAGCAGCAGGCACTTTCGCGGCCGCTGCGTCTGTGCGGGCGGGGCTGTTTGCGGTGCGAGGCTGCAGCGATAGCGTCGGCTCCGCGGTGCGTGTACTCGCCGGCCCTTCAGTTTCAGCGACCCCCACTGCGTCGTCCTCACCTGGCATCAGTGTGCTTGTGCAAGGCGACGTCCTCGAGATACCGGAAAGCGACTCCACAGTGGCGCTGGGCGAGATGGCTGATGCATCCGCGGCCACCGAGGCCGCTACCACTGCGCTTGGTGAGGACGCCCAACGGTCCTGTGCATCTTCTTCGCCCTTTTCTTCCCCGGAAGCTTGGACAGTCTTCGTGGATGGATGGGGTGGTGGCGCTGCAGAAGGAGCCGGGCGCGGTAGTCGGCCACCCTCCTCAGAGGAAAAGCGCGTAGCGTCTGTACGCGGGATTGCCAGGGAGTGGTTGGCTGCAACGCGTCGGCCTCCTCCCGCGTCGGCCTCCTCGGCGTGCCCAACGGACGCTGTCGCAAGCACGCTCGATGCAGGGGCGGTGGCGGTCCGCAAAATAGCTGGGTAAGCGAAGCGGCTCTCTCGCTGATCATCGCGCGCACCACGCGCGGACACCCTCACGGCTGGGTGAGCTGGCCCATCCGACCAGGCGGCGCACTCCGACCCCGCTTTTCTGCCACCACCCATGCCATTCCAGCCGGAGAAGCAGGGTGCCGACGAGCTCGGCGGCGACGGTGTGGCGGTGGCCGAGTGGGCAAAACGAACGCGCGAGGAGGCTGCGGACGACATCGGTGTCAGCAGAGCGGCGCGTAGCTGTTCTCGCCGCATCTCGCTCGCCGCCTGCTCCTTCGCCTCCTTGGCCTTTTTCTTGTAGGCACGGAACTGCTCCTCGAGCCGCGCGCGGCGGCCCCGCTCGTCGTCCAGCTGTTGTCGTAGTCGCTGAACCGGCTCCGCGGCACTGGCGGCAAGGGCTTGCATTTTGGTGTCCTTGTCGCGGAGCTGCCGCTTCAGCTGCGCAATGGTGTCCTCAGTGCGCACCTTGTAGGCCGCCGCCGTACGTTGCTGCTCGTGTTGCGTCTCTTTCCACTGCAGCTCCGCCTGAGCCGCCTTCATTTGCATCTGCTGGTGCTGTGACTGTTCGTCTATCAGGTCCTGCTTGAGGCTATCCATCTGCGACCGCAGAAGCTCGATGGTGTGACTCGCAGTGTCGATGTGATGTTGCAGAGTTTTCACCTGCTCCGCCGCGTTCGCCTCTTGCAGCTCCAGCCGCCGCTTGTAGTCGCTCAGCATCTCTTGATGGGATGCAGTCTCCTCCTGCGTGGCCGAGTCTCGTTGACGCAGTTGCTGGCGCAGCTCCTGTGCCTCGGCGCGTAACGAGACGAGCTCTGCCTCCGACTGCCGTGCGCGGTGCATCGAGGAGTCAACGAGCTGCTCGTACTCCGTCTTCAGAGCGGTGTGGGCTTCCTTGAGCAGTTTGTACTTCCGATGACTCTTTTCAAGGTAGGACATGCGCTTCGTCGCCTCCGCCAGCAAGTCCTGGTAGCTCTGCGAGGTTTGTGTAAACGCCGCCTCCACCTGGGCCAGGGCCGTCCGCGCCGACGTCTCTTCCTTCTCCCGCCGCTCCTCAGCAGCGTGCGCCAGCAGCTGCAGCTGCGCCTCGCGCGCCTGCCAGTCCACTTCCTTTGCTTTCCACACCTTTACCTGCGACTCGAGCTGGGCAACTTCGGCGGTGACCTTCTCCGCCCACTCACGCCACTGCGCCGCCTGCGCCGCGTGCTCGCCTTGACTGTGCGCGAGCGTCGCGTACTTGCTCTGTAGGGCCTGCAAAGCATGAGCCGAATCTTCGAGTTCCATCTTACGCTGCGCCGCCTCGCGGCGCGCAAGCCGCAGTTGCTCCTCCGCCTCCATCAGACGCTCCCGTTCCGTCTGCAGCGACGACTGAAGGAGCTGCTGCTTGATGGAGAAGGACGTGGCAAGCTCGTCAGCCGTCTGCTTAGCCGCGTTTGCTCGCTCGTGGGTGAGAGACTGACGCAGCTCCGCCATCTCCCGTGCGTGGTCCATGCGCAGCCGCAGCATCGCCTCCTCCTTCGCCTCCAGCTCCGCCCGCAGCTGCTCGGCGACACGGGCGTCGGCGAATGCTGTGGCAGAGGCGACGGAGTACGGCAACGCGGTGGGGGCAATATTCGCCAAATCGGCAGCGGCGCACGGCGGAGTCGCAGGGACTGCATGTGGATGTGGAATGAGCTCCCTCAGCTGAGGAAGCACGTCTCTCTCAGGAGTGCCCTCTCCGTGCGCACGCACGTCCCCCACGATGGATGTCGTGGATGAAGAAGAAGAGAATGACGATGGAGCGGGTGGACTTCGTGGATGTGGCGCGGACGTCGCCGCTGCAGCCGAATTTCGCGGCGTGGACGATCCCGCCGATGGGGCCGGCGGTGGCGGATCGGTGAGCATTTTTTTGAATATGCTGTTCCACCTCCGTCCGAATCGAGACAGCATCCCAGAAGACGCCGTGCCGCTCGCCTTCTGGAGGCCAGAGCGGGTGTGAAGGCTGGACTCGTCACGGCTTCCGCTATACGTCGAGCCAGGGCTCATAAAGAGCGACGTGGATGCGGTGGGCATAGAAGCACCGCTGAGTGGCTGCTGCTGCGAGCGCCGCCGATGCGCGGTTGAAGACTTGTTAGGTCTCTGCGTGGACTGCTGCGCCGCCATGTGGGCACGGTACGCTGCGGTGTCGGCAGTCGTCACTGTTGGAGACGGCGACGATGCTGCTGAGGAGCCGCGCAACCCGGAGAAAGACGCCGAGGACAGCGTATAGGAGGTGCCTCCCGCAAGGGGCAGATCGCCGTGGTCTTGATGCGAATGTCGCTGCTGCCATGGAGGCGGTGGGAAAGAGTCGGGTACGTGCGACGGAGGCGGGTGCAGATCAGGGCGACGCGAGTGGCGCGGCGGCTTCGCAAGAGACGCCGGTGAGGAGGGCGCGGTGCCGTTAGAGAAGTTTAGCGTTCGATGCGGCGTCGACGCCGGCGACAAAGGCCGCCGACTGGGCGGCTGCGATTGCAGCAGCGAAGACCCGGCAGCGGCAACGGAGGTCTGGCGGAGCACACCAGACGCGCGCCACTGCCTGTGGTGGCGGCTAGCTGACAGTGGCTCGCGATCTTCGCCCTCATCTTCGCAGTTGTCGTTTTCATCGCCTGTCTCGTCTCTCTTGTAGACGTCCGTGCCGTCGTCGCTCTCGGTGACATCGGGTAGTGTATCGCCGTCGTCGTCGAAGTAGTCACCGTCGCTGTTGCCGTACTCGTCGTGCCGCATCTGTGCCGCGAATACCCTCGCGGATGTGCGCGAGCCCCTCCAGTCGTTTGAAACGCCGCCGTAGTCGCACGCGTCTCTCGATCTCCGGGACGAGAATCGCACGGTTGCCCTCGGTTGGACGTCTGCTCTGGCGCCGCTGCGGCCACCGCTGCTGTCTTTGCGGATGCTGCGGTGGGGGTCGTCGTGCCATACCTCGGCACGCCTCTCTTCCAGTAGCGAGCCTTTACCTCCTCTGCTATGATAGTGCACCCGACGTTTCTGTCTTCGCTCCCCCTCCTTCGCGATGATGGGCTGCCTGTCGACCGCCACAGTCGACGCTGCAGTGCTGCGGCCGGCTAGTTGGTAGAGCTGCTCAATGCCGCGGTCAGTGTGGTCGATAAGTCGCTGCAGCTCTCGCGGAATGTCATGCTTGTTGTACGCGCTGTGCGTCATGGCTCAGGAGAAAGTAGGGAAGGGGGAGGGGGCTCACAGCCACGCAGGCAGACGTGGATGGGGGCCGACGCGCGGGAGATGGGAGCTCACGTCACCTGCACAAGAACTCCAAAGTGGGCCGCAGAAGCAAAAGAAAATAGCGCGGGTGCGTGCGGTGTGGCGCAGGTTGCAGGGAGGCTTCGCTGATATATTCGCGCTGTGTTATGTGCGTACGCCCTGTACGAATACGTGTGCGTGCATGAGTGTGTGCGTGTATGGATGATGAAGCAGATTCCTGGGCGAGCTGCGAGTGCTGCGGCGAGCCTTTGTCGAGATATGCGCTGTGCGCTTGGCTCCGCAAGTGGCAGGCAGACGTTTTATTGAAGTGCCCTTCCGGGATGGCCTCTCGCTGTCAATAAGATGAAGCACCTTGGGTCTTCAGCGCTGCGACAAGCCCGTCAGAGTTGTGGATGAAAGCATGAGCAGGTGGTAAGAAGACGTCCAGGACGGGGGGGAGAGGGCGAGCTAAAGGCGCCAGAGAGCTACGTCGAAAGCAAATAGAGTGCAACGCACCGCACAGGCGAACACAAACCGCGGGGCGCTGCTGGAGCGCCGTAGCAGACACGCGCGTACTACATCCCTGTCACGCTATAGAGTGGCTGTCCTCTTTTCCTTTCGTTGCCCGTTTCGAAGTCACGGGCATGAGTGCTGGCAGGATGCAACGCAGATGAAGAGCAGACGAAGCGAAGGGGATGATAGGTGGGTGGGTGGGCGGGTGGGGGTACTATAGAGCTCCCTTCTCCTCCCACATAAACACATAGAAAAAACAAAAGGAAAGAGAAGTATGCAACTCCCTGCGAAATGCAGAAGGGCGCAGGTGAGCTACGCAGGTACAACGGCTAACTTCTGCACACGTTGGAAAAGGCGTGAAGCGCGTGCCACGCCTGAGTGGCAAGAGGCGGCTCAGCGCGCCTTGTATGATGAGGCTTGTAAGGCGCTGGGCACCTCGCCACCCACGGACACCTGCTTCATACCAGCCAAGCTTCACTCGGCCAGTCCTCGCTCAGCAAGTCGATGACGCTGTCCGACGAAACGAGCTCTCCGGCCAACTGTGATGGAGGCTGCTGAGGGCGTACACGACAACGGCTACGATCGCTGACGCCGGTCGACTGCTGAGACAAAGTGGCGGCGGCGTCTGAGCAAGAGGACGATGCATGCCTTCGATTGCGTCGTCTCGCGCGAGTGAGACGCGCGTTGAGTCGATGAAGCGCGGACACTGGTGCGATGTTTCCTTCATCGCCATCACTACTGCCTGTAGGTTGAGCCGTAACGCGTTGTGGCGACCGTTCACGGCACATGGGATGCCCCATCATCGATGCGTGTGCAGGTTGCCGGCGGGCGCTCGCGTAGCAGCCGCCTTCAGACCCAGATACACTGCTGGTCTTTGCGTCCTCCTCCCAGCTGGAAACCGACTCCATGCTCATCGCGATAGGACGGCAAAGGCAGCGGGGTCGCGCGAAGTCCCTCGTCGCAGTGGTGGTTCGGCGGTAAGGCAGCGGCGCGAGCATGCTGCTGCCGCAGTTTTCTGCATCGTATGGGAACATGTCGAGCGTGTCGGCCGCTGCGCCATTTTCGGTCGAGTGAGGTGACGTGCTTTGCGCGCGCGCAGACGCAGCGGCACCGCGCGCAGCACTGCCTGCGCTACCCAACGCATGCGTCAGGGTTGCACGCGGAGCCGCATGTATACCCGATCGCCTCAGCGGTGCCCTGAACCCTCTCCTGGACTGCAAAGGGGACTTGATGGTGGCGCTGGTGATCCGTGGCATGAACGGCTGATTCCTTTGCGGCGGTGATGCTGATGCGACACGAGGGAAGAGGAGGAAGAGACAGAGGCGGGCTCGCGCCATGTGCGGCGTCCCGTCAACGTTGCCGGACGCTGGCAGAGAGAGGAGCGGCGCCTTTCTTCTGATTACGTTCTTCCTCTCGCGTGTGTGTGTGTGTGTGTGTGTGTGGCTATCGGTTGCCTCATTGGCATCGTCATTGTCAGCCAATAATCACCAACGGAGCAGGTGCGAGCAGCCGTCAAAGGTTCCCAGGTGTGCGGAGGTGAGGTGGACAGAGGGGAGCGAGAGAGACAGGCGGAGCAGACAAGCGTGATCGATTCAAGATGAGTAGCAGGGACGGCCACGTTTAGCAGAAGCGGCAGAGCCGCCGGCACTCACGACTACCCTCACACGTCCCTCTCTCCGTTCGGGTTTGATGCGAAGTCCCTCTCCAGCGCAAGGAGGCCGTGGAGGGCAGTAGAAGGGGATGGGGAGGGGGTATGTGAAGCACCTGCACGCATCAGATAGCTTTCACACACGCTAGAGTCACAGGTGTGTGTGTGTGTATAAGGGGAGGCGCATTGCAAGTCGTGCACAGACGTGTCTTGCCGAGACGCTCTTTTCCCCTACGCGTGTGTTTGGCTTTCGAGCTCGTGCCTTCTGCCTCTCACGCGTTCGGCGTGCGCCCAGCAAAATCCTGACGGCGGACAGAGAGGGAGAGCCGCCGGAGAATCGAGGGAAGAAGCGAGTTCGAGAGAACGGAGTCGCCGCGACGGCGGCAGCAGCAGCAACTCGCGAGACACCGTTGCTCACGCACACAAGTCTACACGCGGTCGGTGCTTGGGATAACGTCCTAATCGCGCCGATTCACAAAGGGGATGGAGAAGTCAAGGCCAAAGTGGAGGAGATGGCGGTTGCTGAGCACCAAGCTGCTGCGGGGCTGCTGTCGTCGCCGCCGCTTTCCGCCCCCGCCGGTGCCGGCGCGAGCGTCGGTCTCGCGACGCATGCGCTCCTTCGTCTGTCGCAGCCGCGCCTCGTCAGCCAGGGACTGCGCGGAGAAGACGGCGCGGGTGGCGGCGCGGACGGTGACGTCCTGGGTCGGGTAGGTCGCCTCCCGCAGCGCCAGCACAGCCGGAGATGGGTTCTGTGTCCAAGGGAGAGGAACAAGCTCTGTCCACGGCTCGGCAGCTGCAGTCGCCCACTGAGCCGCTGTGTCGTCGCTGCACTCCCCGGACGACGATGAACTCGCGGCGTGCAGCACCGACTCATACGGGTACCGCCATGAAGGCGAGGGGTTCACAATAGGGTCCTCAAGGATGCTCTTCTCTGGTAGGGCGAAGCTGTCCAGGTGGCGGTCGCGCAGCACGAGTACGCCCGGCAGGCTCACAGCGCTCTCTTGCACTTCGAGATTCAGCACATTCTCCAGGCCGTTCACAGTGAGGATCAGCTTGAGCGTGCAGGCCTGCACCGCCTCGATCTCCACCTTGACCTTGGTGCTGGCAAAGATTGGCGCTGGCGCATCCATAGCAGCGGAGGTCGTCGTCGCCGATGTGTTGCGCACCGCAACGTTCTCGCGGCGTATCCGGAGCGGTTGCGGTTGCGCTGCGGCAAGCGCCTCCAGTCGGCTTGTCCCCCCCTCCCCGGTTGCCTGGCCGGTGTCACCCGTGTTTTTCAGCCTCACGCCTGCCAGTGACCACTCGACGCGCAGCTTGTTTGGCAGCCCCAACTTCTTCACGGCGACCAGGTTGTCGAAGAGGAGGAGCACCCGCTCCCCCACGTAGAAACGCGTCGGCAGCGAGTGCGCCTCCTGCTCGGGCACACCGCGGCGGGTGAGCAGGCGATGCTGTACGCAGACACCGGGTGGAAGGGCAATGTAGGTGCGGTCACCGCCAACGTTGTTCCCTCCGCCATAGGCCTCATCGCGTTCTAGGAAAGACTCCCGCAGAGACGCGGTCACTTGCCCGATGTTCGTTCGACTGCCGCCGCCACCGCTGCCTGTGCCCCCATCTGGGCCAGGTCCCGCCGCCGTGCCACCACTGGCCGAAGATGAAGCGTCTCGCATGCCAAACTGCTTGAACTCCGACTTGTCGTACGTGTCAGGGAAGTAGTAGACTAGCCCCATGTGAACCGCTCGCCGGATAAGCGCTGCTGAGACGACGATTTGATCGGTGTGCAGTGCGACGCAGCCTTCCGGGTCCAGCAGCGTGGACGGAGACTCGATGCGCGCGCACAGCTCATCCAGTGTGTTGACCACGGCACGGGCACACAGCAGCACATACCGGGCCCGCTCCTCCGCTGTTGGCATGGACGACGCTGGGGAAGAGGCGGTGGTGGCAGTGCTGTGGGTGCGATGCAGCTCAATGCTGCGGTGCCAGCAGGCGCCGTCCTCCACGAGCGCGAACCATTCCGCTGGAAAGCGCTGCACTGCCACACCGCGCGGCAGGAGAGAGTCCAATTGCGCCAGCGTGTACGGCTGGTTCGGGTGGCGGCTGAGAAACTGTAGCACCTCATAGTGCTTCGTGAGCTGCGCCGGGCTGAGGATGCGCTGGAACTCGCTCATGATGGAGAAGCCCGCCGCTGGGTAGGGGGAGTTACCCGGAGACGCCCAGCGACGACGATTGGCGCTCGCGATTGTTCTCCCAGTCGGTGCGCTGTGCAGGCGAGAGAGAACGCCGGGCAAGCGGAGGGGGAGGAGAGGGGAGGTCGTGCTCTGTAGCCGTGCACGCGCTCACACTTCGCTGCTGCCGCTGAGTGTGCGTGTTATGCAGAGAAGAGGGCGGAAAAGTTCGCGTAGCATTGCAGAGAGAGTTAGAGGGCCACACGAGGCGGGGAATCGAAGAGAGCGCTGCGGTGACATTAGCAACGGGTCGACGGTGGCAATGTCGAGCAGGCTGGGATGGCACCAGCGAAAGAAAATGAAGGGGAGAGGCACGTGCGAGATGTAGCGCCTGCCCCGTGACGCACCGCTGCCACGCCCGTGTGGCCTCGGTATCGCGTAGACAGCATGATAGAAGCAGGAAAAGCCAGAACACCTTTTTCTTCACCTTGACACTACCATGAGCGATGTGCATCACACCTTTCCGCTGCACAAGCACCGCTGCACGTCCATAAGCGAAGGCGCTCTCCTTCTCTACCCGCCCTCCTACTTCCACGAACGTCAGTGCTTGCAGCTGCGTGTGCGTGCGTGTGTGTGCGCGCATCATTTGATTGCCGTGATGATCTGTGTGAGCGAGCGACAGAGAGAGAGATATGCGTGTCGTGTGCCCACCCGCCTCTCCACCACAAGTAGGCAAACGTACCCCAAAAGACGGAAATACCGCAGCGCACCGGGAAGGAAGAGGGGAGTGGGAGCGGCGCCGTTTCAGTGCACTCCCTATGTGCTCCTTCACAGCATGTCGTACACCGAGCTGAGCGGCATCACTACAACCGTCACGAACACCTTCAGCTCGTGGTCCCGTTGCGTGTGCAGCACACTCAGTTGCCGCTGCGCGTTGATCTGGAGTGTCAGCCGCTCGAAGCCGCCGAAAAGGGTACCCACCGCCGCACCGCCGCCTCCGCCGCTGCTACCCGCCCCAGCGGCGGAGGCGGCGAGACCCATCAGGATGTAATCGGCGTTCGACAAACGTCCATCCCGCACACTGGCGCCTGTGCCGCGCAGACGTCCTCCACCAGTTCCACCGGCACCGGCGCTGCCGCCGCTGCTGCCACCGCCCCCCGTGCCACCCCTTGCGCCGCACGCCAAGGCAAGATGGTGAGTGTAGACGCGCGTGCTGGCGGACTGCTCACGTGACAGCGACAACAGCGCCTCGGAGGTGGCGTGGACGTGCGCCTCCACCTCACCGTACGGGCCACCCTCCCCGCGCAGAATGACGCCGAGCTTAGGGTCAATGCGGATAGACACTTCCGCGCACTGCGCCGCCGTGACGTCGGCGATGAGGTCGCGCACCGTGTCGCCCTGCAGTGTCACCTGCGCCAGAAGCGCCGACTCCGAGAAGCGTAGATCTAGCAAGTGGTCACGCACGTTTCGGGTGACGAGAAGCGACTGAAGCATGCGAGACCCGCCGACACCGAGGTCTGACTGCGTCAGCGGGCCACCACCCGAAAAACCGCCACAGCTGCCGCCACCGGCAACCCGATCTGTCGGGGTCAGCTCCACGAGCAGCTTCGCATCGTCGGTCGGGTACGCGAGAACGGCCCTGGTCGACGCCGTCGCCACGGATGGGCCGAGCATGAGTAGCGCATCGATCAATGTGGGGATGTGCAGCGCGAAGCGCGTCTCGACGACCGCGTACTCGGCGAAGAGGTTCTTGGGCAGGGTGCACGTCGCTGTCATGTTCTCATCCGTGCCCTCGACGTGAAGGACGACATGCGAGTCGGTGAACACGACGGTAGCCCACCCATCTCGGCTGACAGACACAGTGTGCAGTGCGCGAAGGAACACCGGCGGCGACGCAAGACGGCAGTAGATGGACATTT
The DNA here is from genome assembly GCF_000227135.1 of Leishmania donovani. NCBI lineage: Eukaryota > Euglenozoa > Kinetoplastea > Trypanosomatida > Trypanosomatidae > Leishmania > Leishmania donovani. The sequence goes on along the minus strand of NC_018247.1, from coordinate 157,527 downwards.
GTGCGTAAGCGTATTGGTGGCGCTGCGCAGCACCGCGCCGCACACATGTGTCTGTCGCTGTTTCTCTGCGTGAGCACGCGTCAGGAGCTGATTTCCGTACCTGATCCGCGTGCAACCTCTAAGCTGCGGGCGAAGGGCAAGCACAGACAATGTGCGCGACGCGCAACGCAGGCGAGCCAGAGCGCAGCACTTGCCAAGTGCTGCAATCCCAACGTGCAGCCGAGCGCGCTCCTGCAATGATAAGGCCAGCGAGGGAGAAAGAGAGAGGAGAGAGCACACTCCCCCACAACCCCCAACAACAACAACAGCAGGAGGCGTGTTGGTGATGTCGGCGCGTGATGTTCCCGCCTGCAGACGGTCGCGTGTTTGTGCGGACAAATAACACGCGCAGGTGAAGCGCACGCCCATCAAAGAAGGTTGAAGAGAGAGAGAGGGAGGAAGGGAGGGAGAGGCATAGTGCAGTGTGCACACGCGCGCACGATCCCACGAAGCATTCACGGAAGGCGGCACACGAATGCCCCCCTCCCACGGCCCACAGACTTTTTTCATTTTTTTTTGCTGCAGAGCCCTCGTGACCGCTTGTTCCTAAGCGGATCCTTTCGCTCATGGAGCGAGTCCCTCTCTTGTATTCGGGCTCCCTCCTCGGCCGGCGCGCCGGCACGACGATGTGCCGCCGCAGCTCCGGCTGTTCCCCCTCTTACCGTTCTGTGGACCTGTTCGCTGTTGCCGGTGCAGGAGATCGACACTGTGTGTGTATGTGTCCGCATATGACGTCCTTCCGCTCTCCTCGCTCGTGTTGCAGAGGCGCAGGATGCACATGAGCACCCTACGAAGAAGTCGAGCTGGCGAGAGGAGGAGAAAGGGGGCGGGAGGGCATGCGAAGGGAGATGAAGCGGTAGAGGCGGGTGTGTCGGCGAACTGATCCTCGATAGCTTTACATGCTGGCGAGCGCTTGTGCTTGTCTGCGTGAGAGAGTGTGTTGTTGTGTGTGCGTATGTGTGACTGTCTGCCGACATGGCTACAAACCTTGTCTCGCTGCCCAGGCTTGGGTGCACTCTACTCATCCACTCCCTTGGTTCGCAACAGTACGGCCCGTCACCTGGGCAGCATATCGTCGCGCCAGGAGTGGCTGTGCGAGAGAGAGGGTGTGGGGGTCGTAGTGGAGAAGGAGCGGAGGGAAATGCACACCCATGAATAGGGAGCGCCAAGGCACGCAACATGTACAAGCAGGCATGAGGCACAACGGCATGATGAAGGGAGAGGACGACCAACGCGAGGCGGGAGCCGTGTAAAGAGCACCCAAGCACCGATCTGGCACGTACCCGTGTGTGTCTGCCGCCTGTACACACCCGCTGGCAAGCACAGACGGAGACACACGCACCGGTTTAGGACGCAGCTGAGAACCAAACAAGACGGAAGCAACAATGAGAAGAGCGTGATCGGTGCACGAAGCGAGTCGGCAACGAGGAAGAGAAGGGGGAGGGGCGTGGCACGGAATGCGAGAGCAACGAGCCACAAGATACCGCTGTGATCGCGCCAGGCGCAGAGGGTGGCGACACGCACTCAAAGATGTCACATGAGCGAGAGGGAAGCAGGCCGTCCGACTGGCGAGCACACAAAATAGAAAAGGGGAGATGAAGCGTGAGCTCGGCAGGTGTCGCACTGACCGACGAGGAGGGTGGGCGTGCAAGAAGAGGGCGTCACGGAGAGCAGGGAGGTCGTAGAAGCGGGAGGGCGAGGAACACGATATGCCGATGGGCACCCGCATACGCCACGGCAAACCTCCTCTACAGCCCCCACCCACACCTTCGCACTCTCACGTCACGGCCGGACGGAGGCGGCAGAGAGCCAAACTTTTCGACTGCTCGCTCGTACTCTTCCTTCCGCTTGCCCCAAGGCACGCATGAGCACCTGCCGATGTGCGCGTGCAGCCTTCACGCTGGTGCTGGGCAAAGGTGAGCAAAGACACACCCCAAAAGGGAGAAGAGCACTGAAAGACTCACTCGCTTGCCAGTGATCATGTCTGCTACGCTCGCAGCCCGTCCCCCTCTCGCTCGTACACACGCACACGCTTTCCTCCACGTCGAATCATCAGCCTCCCCCTCACCCAGAAAAAAAAAAAACCTGCGCCTCTTTAGTGCAGGATGGTGCATGGCTTGCCCGCCGTGGCGCCGTCTCCTGTTGTCGCACCAGCGTCACCAACGAACATGTGAATAAAGTGCCTGTGCCCGGCGCAGCACTCGCCAGGGAAGAGGTACTCGCCATCCGCCACCGACCAGCCCGTCTCGTGGAAGTAGCGCGCCGGCAGCACAAACTCCATGATGCGCCGCCCATTCTCCGTCATGGTGCTAAGCGGTTCCACGCAGGGCAGTACGCTGCTGTGCGGCAGATCGCCTAACGGTTTTGCTGCAGGCTCTGCGGGTGAGGCTGGCGCTGCCGCCCAGGCCGCCGCCATCGACGCAAAGCTGGGCTGCAGAGACAGAGCATGCAAAAGCAGGTACGTCGGCGGCGCGAGTGAAAAGGCGTCGCTGGGGTCCTCGTGCCGTCGCAGCGCTTCCAGCGGACTTACCCAGAGCAATTCCGACACCTCGCTGGCCTGCTCGAGGAGCGGCAGCTCCTGTGGTGGGATGCAGCAAACCCCCATGCCAGCATTCGCCTCGTCACCACTCGACGCCTGAGTGGAGCATGGCGCGTGCGCCGCTTCGTGTGCCTCTGCGCTGACTAGCGCTGAGTTCACCAGAGCGGCATAGAAGTAGGTATCGTAGCGGTACGTTGACTGCCGTGGCGACACCCACCGCGCAACGGGACGGAGGCTCGAGACGGCAGAAAGGTCGTAGATGGGAAGCGGCGTTGCGGGACGGGACGAGACGGGGTCGGCGGAGGCGCCGCCGGTGGCACCCGCGTCGCTGCGTGACTTCTGCCACTTGATCCACTCGGCCTCGGAAAAGATGCGGCCATCTCTTCGCAAAACACATGCGGCCTCTTCGGCGAGCTCGCGCAGTGCCCCGACGCGGCAGGCCCACGCCTCCAGCTCGGCCTCTTCTGCAGACGGCTGCCCGCGCGACTCGATGAAGCCCTGCGTCGTCACCTTCTTGTCTCTAGCATCTTGAAGATGCAGGTTGTAGTGCTCCGCGAGGTAGTGCGTCGCCGCGGCGTAATCGCTACCCTCGATACCGCCGCCAGGAAACACGTACGCACCCGGCATGAAGCGTGCCTTTCCGTGCCGCTTCATAATGAGCACGTGAATGTCGTTCTCCCTTGCAGCATTGTCTCCGGTGGCTGGTCGCTGCTCCGATGTGGCGTGCTTGGGGTTTCGAGCGAGGAGGAGAACGGTGGAGGCCAGCCGTGGAACGGCAGCCTTTAGCTTCGCGTTCATAGATGCGGTGTGGGGATGGGGTATGGTCGAAGGGGCTTGCGGTGCCGTATCATGAAGAGAGCGCGTTTTGTGGTGCGACAGGGAGGAGAGATCAAGAGCAATGCCGGAGAGGATGCGCAGAGAGGGGAAGGGGGGGTTGTGTGTGTTTGCGTGTGCGCGTCATTGCTCTGGTCACGACGGAGGCGTGAAAGGTAAGAATCACGCGACCAAGGCGAGGGGAGACACGCCACATCCCACCAACTCCGGCCAGTGATGACGCGCCCGCAGCAGCTGCGAAGTGCACTCGCCCACGCAAACACGCATCATCATCGCTACAGGCGCGCCCGCGGCGCATGGCCCCTTCGAGAATGGTTCCACTCGCTCAGAACTCATACAATGCCAAGCACGCATGAAAAAAAAACCAGCACTCGCTGGTGTAAGTGGCGGCGCCAGGCGCCTATGCCTGCATCCCCTGCCCTCTCGCTTCGGTTTCAGCCCACATATCCTATGCACCTCTCCCGTTACAGCAGGCAGAGGCATGCTCTCGGCCTGCATCTCTCGCAGGTGTAAAGAACGAGCAGGCGCGGTGCCCTCTCCGAGAACGGTTCCAGTCCGTCTCCGGTGTTGCTGTGAGGGAGGGAGGGGAGACAGCGCGGTAGGCCTTCCCGCATTGTCACTCCATGTGCACGAAGGAGGAGAGCCAGAGAAACAGGCAGGCGTGGGGAGGTTGTGCTCGCGTGAGGAGTCTTTGTGTGTGTATGCAAGTGTGTGTGCGTGTGTGTTGCTGCGGGCTTGGCCCATCAACACTTATTCCGAATCCGCCATCGGCTGCTTCGTCCGCTGCGGGACGCGGTGCGGGCGGACCGTAAAATGCTCGAGAACTTCGGTCATGGGACGTTTGCACCGCGCGTCGCTCAGCACCGGCCCCCATCGACTCGGGTGCTGCTTCAGGTGTGGTGGCCGGTGCTCCTCAAGGCCTGGGCTCGTCAGGCTCCACAGGTAACCACGGTCGAGTTGGTACACCTTTGACGGCTTTTGCACCGCGACGACGTACGCGTGCAGCTCGCGCGTCGCGGCGTCGAGGCGGAAGCGCACAAAGTGCTTGTACTCCTCCATCTGGAAGGCCGAGTAGGTGGCGTTGTACATGTAGTCGAAGGTTGTGACGGAAAAAAGCAGAAACGTGCCGATCAGCACAGACACGATGGGGGTGATGAGCACCCAGTAGAAGAAGAGCACATAAACGTAGTAGAGGAGTATCTGCAAGCGGGACGCCTTGGCCGAAAAGCGCGCCACCTCGCCGCCGCTCACGGTCATCGAGAGAAAGCTGAGAGACTCGAATGGGTCAAAGCAACGCAGAAGTACACGCAGCCACCCCGTCGGGATGATGGCCAGGGCGAGGTCATGCGCGCGGCCCACGTGGCGCGACACCCACGACGCCTCGCCGCCGGTGATGTGCCGCAGATGAGCAACGAGTGCATTGACCATGAGCACCACCTGGTTCTCCAGTTCGGTGCCCCAATGCCCCCCAGCTGATTGGAGCAAGTCGTGGCCCATCAGGTACAAGAGCTGCACATGCAGGAAGGCCATGGCGCCGGAGCAGCAGAGTAGCACCGCGAAGGCCCACCCGCCGCCGTAGCACAGACGCCAGAGCAGGGGTGCATGGCGGTCCGCGCCGGCGAATGAAAAGCACACCAGAAAGAAGACAAGTGGGACGAGTGAGATAACGCCGCGCGTGATGACGTGCGACATGATCTCCGTCGTGTAGCCCACCCAGAGGGAAAACACCTGCGCCAGCCGCATCTTGCCCCCACCGCCGCCGGTAGTGCCGCGGCTGCTCAGGTCCAGCTCCATCGGCAGCGGCAGCACGGACAGGAGGAGAACAAAGCACAAGAAGCCGACAACCAAGTCAAACTTCCAGTTGATCACTCGGAAGCCCCACAGGCGCGAGGCCATGTTCATGAACGTGTTCTGCTCCGGGAAGGCGCAGGCGCGCACGTACCTCGTTCCCTGCGAGATGATGGCGTCGTTGCGCGCGCCGTGCAGGAAGGCGCCACCACCGCCGCTCACTACCAGCGTCGCAGCCTCCGAGCTGGCGTCGCGCGGCGTATGGCGGGAGTAGTGGTGAATGTCGCCCGCCAGTCGCAGACGCAGGCGCGTGCCGAGGGCCTCGACAACACGGTTCAGCTCTGGTTGCCGCGCCTTGTCATCCCTCTCCATGGCGTCGAGCACCCAGCCCGGCTCGTGCGCCGCCAGGATCACGCAGCTCTCCGCGTCCATGCACTTCTCGATTACGTCTAGGAAGTAGTTGCGCTGCGCTACGTCGATGTCCTGCATGTTGCCCGTGTCGCCGCACAGCACGAACCAGTTGTGCGGCAGCCGCAGCACAAAGAAGCTGCTTCGCTGCGGCATCAGCCACCCGCCTATCCACGTCCGCTCAAGGATGTACTTGCGGTACGTCGTCAGCCCGTCGAACCAGTCGTGGTTGCC
>NC_018247.1:150321-151586 GCF_000227135.1 Leishmania donovani | reverse complement strand
ATGGCGGGAGTAGTGGTGAATGTCGCCCGCCAGTCGCAGACGCAGGCGCGTGCCGAGGGCCTCGGACACCTTCGCCAATTCCGGCTGAGTCAGCTCCGACTTCCGCAGCATCGAATCGTAAAGCCAGCCCGGCTCGTGCGCCGCCAGGATCACGCAGCTCTCCGCGTCCATGCACTTCTCGATTACGTCTAGGAAGTAGTTGCGCTGCGCTACGTCGATGTCCTGCATGTTGCCCGTGTCGCCGCACAGCACGAACCAGTTGTGCGGCAGCCGCAGCACAAAGAAGCTGCTTCGCTGCGGCATCAGCCACCCGCCTATCCACGTCCGCTCAAGGATGTACTTGCGGTACGTCGTCAGCCCGTCGAACCAGTCGTGGTTGCCGGGGATCGCGAACAGCAGCGGCACGCTCCGCAGCGCCTCCTCCGCCGTCGCGCGCCCCGTCCGCAGCGCAGCACGCCCCGTCGCCATCCTAGACACCGTCTCAGCGTCCAACAGGTGTATGTGGGCAACGTCCGCGTCGCTCGCGTCCGCGACAACCACGCGCCGCTGCTCCGCGTGGAACACGCTCTGCAGCCGCACGTTGCTGCTCATTGCGTCGTGGTACGGCTCAAACAGGCGCGTCGTGTACGTCTCGTCGTTAGGGCTGGGATAGGCGAGGTCGCCGCCAACCAGCACAAAAGACCCACGCGGCAGCGTCACAAAGCCGTCCTTCCCCACCTTCAGCAGTGATCGAAATGGAGTGTGCTTGGCACTCTGACCGTCGTGCGAAGCGGTTCGACGGCGTTGTGTGCCCTGCGAGTGAGCCGAGATGTTGAAAACGACGGCGTCTGTGGTGGCCACTCCGTCCATCCGGGGATCCTCCTCGGCGCCTTCCCCGGGGCTCAATGACGACCCTTCAGCGGCGGCGGCACTCGTCCTTGCACGTCAGCCCGTCGAACCAGTCGTGGTTGCCGGGGATCGCGAACAGCAGCGGCACGCTCCGCAGCGCCTCCTCCGCCGTCGCGCGCCCCGTCCGCAGCGCAGCACGCCCCGTCGCCATCCTAGACACCGTCTCAGCGTCCAACAGGTGTATGTGGGCAACGTCCGCGTCGCTCGCGTCCGCGACAACCACGCGCCGCTGCTCCGCGTGGAACACGCTCTGCAGCCGCACGTTGCTGCTCATTGCGTCGTGGTACGGCTCAAACAGGCGCGTCGTGTACGTCTCGTCGTTAGGGCTGGGATAGGCGAGGTCGCCGCCAACCAGCACAAAAGACCCACGCGGCAGC
>NC_018247.1:144139-150222 GCF_000227135.1 Leishmania donovani | reverse complement strand
TGGTACGGCTCAAACAGGCGCGTCGTGTACGTCTCGTCGTTAGGGCTGGGATAGGCGAGGTCGCCGCCAACCAGCACAAAAGACCCACGCGGCAGCGTCACAAAGCCGTCCTTCCCCACCTTCAGCAGTGATCGAAATGGAGTGTGCTTGGCACTCTGACCGTCGTGCGAAGCGGTTCGACGGCGTTGTGTGCCCTGCGAGTGAGCCGAGATGTTGAAAACGACGGCGTCTGTGGTGGCCACTCCGTCCATCCGGGGATCCTCCTCGGCGCCTTCCCCGGGGCTCAATGACGACCCTTCAGCGGCGGCGGCACTCGTCCTTGCAGAGCGCGACGGTGGCGATGTGCGTGTCGCGGTGGTCGTTGTGTCTGCGTCATCCCTGTCCGAGTAGCTGATGCTCGAAAAAGACGCGGCACGTCGCAGCTTCAGCGCAGCCGCCGCCTTCGCCGCCTCAGCTCGCGTGCGTGCCGTGGGCGTAGACGGCACCGATACGCTGCCAGCGGCCATGACTGAGGGGAGGTCGCAGCTGCAGGTGCTCGTGACTTTGTGCTGGCCACGCGCAAATCGCCGCCACCGCTTTGCCTGCCTGGCGGCCTTCAAGGGCAACCGCAATATCGGCTGCGCGAGGAGGCGGGCCATGGCGTAAGTTGGGTTGAAGCCATCCCCAACGTCAGCGATCCAATCGAACCACACATCAGGCACAGTGTGGGGCGACGTCGCTGCAGCTGCAGGGGCACAGCTTTCTCCGACGCTGCCGTTCGCCCTGCGCACACCCTTATCCTCGCCACGGCGTGAAGCCGCTGCATGCCCCTCCGTCGCATCGAGGCTGCCGAAACTATGGGAGCTGGCACTGGTGTCGCAGCTGGCACGCGGGTGCGTGGTCGTGGAGCGGCCGAACGCCTCCGCGGCACTGCGCACGGTGTCCCGCAGCGAAGCAGAGAAGTGTAGGTGAAAGATTTTGGGGGTCGTGTAGCCCTGAATCGTGCGCACGTCAAAGGCAAGGAAACGCAGCGTTGCGCCTGCCACGGTCTGCCACGCTGTGAAGAGCACAAACGTCGACCACCACGGCACCATGCCTGGCCGGTTCACCGGGTGCTGCGCCTTCTGCGCCTCCTTCACCATGAGCTGCGGTGCTCGAAAAGACATGAGAGCAGGTAGGGTGGGGCGGCTGTGGCCCTTCGTGCTCACCACTCTACCGATCGCTCCAGCGAAGGGGGCGTGCGGCAACGAAGAACCTTCAGCCGCGGAGGTCGACAAGGTCGGACTCGCACTCGTCATCGATACGCCACCGTCGCCGCCGCCGCCGCAGATGCGGCACAGGTCCGCGTCATCTGCGGCGTACGACGACTCCAGCAAGTCCAGGTTCACGTCCGGTGGGCATTCGTGATACAGAGTTCGCGGTGTGTGTGGCGTGTGCGCGGCTGGCACCCCAGCCGCCACAGCCGCGGCTGCCTGGACGGCGGTGGAGCGGCTACTTAGCGCGGCAGGCGCGTACACCCGCGGCGGCGCCACCAGCTCTCTCCAGTCTCGCCGATCCTCCTTGCCGTCATTCTCCGTCATGAGCGCCTCCTTGTACAGCCTCTTGTTCAACTCGTACAGCTCCGCCCACAGGATGCCGCGGGCGGGGTCGAACCCCATCCACTTCTTGTAGTGGTAGTCCGCCACGATGAAGCACGCCGACAAGCACAGCAGCTTTGAGACGCACCAAAATGGCTGTGTGGCGACGGAACTGGGCATCAGGTAGTACAAGATGGACCGCCAGACGTGGTGGGACGCGTTTTCGTGAAGGGTGTAGCAGTACGCGTAGTGCACCGTGCCGAGGGCCGCGAGGACAAGGGAGTTGAGGGCGATGACGGAGAACCGGCTGCCATAAGTGAGGCCGAGGCCCCAACGCCGCTTCATTTTGTGTATGAAGCTGAACCAGATGGTAAAGATAATGAAGAGCGGAAAGAAGAGGATCGGCCCCGTGTCCTGTGCGTGCGCGTTGCTCATTTCCTGTTGCTTCTCCTTGAAAAACTGCGGGCCAAGGTGGAAGCAGAAAAAGATGATGGCGCTCCAGGTTTGAAACACCTTCGTCACGCGGCCGTACGTGTCCATGGCCGCGGTTGAGTGGGCGCGAAAGGGCGAGTGGAACAGGTACGCGGACCCCATGCAGGCGAGGTAGGCGAGTGTGCAGAGCACATCCGGCTCGATGCGGTGGCTGAAATCGACAGCATTCTGGATGAGGGGCTCGATCCAGACCGTGGAGAAGTCTACGAAAGGGTTGGCGCCTCTGACGCTCCAGTGCCACCACTCCGACATGGTGCAGAGGCGAGGGGCGGGCGGCGAAGCACAAGAACGAATCGAAACAGAGGATCGTGGCTGAGAAGCCCGATGGAGGAGGGGGGGAAAGGGGATCGATGGCAGAGATGCACACACACACACACACTCGTGTCTACGTACGCCTGTGCGTGTGCTTGAGTAGTGAGGCGAAGGAAAGGGTGGGCCGGTACGGCAATATCAGAAAGAGCGCACGACGAAGACGAAAGTCTACTCTTACTTCTTTTTTCAGGGGTGGGGTGCAGGTGTGCCCTCAAAAATCCGCGTGTATGACGTCGTGAAAACGATGAGGGGGGGGGGAAGGCGGCAGGGTATCGGCTGGCAAGGAGGCGCTCAATACGACGTTAAGCAACAAAAGGGAGGGTCACGAAGGCAGGGCTGCCAGCGCGGAGCAGGACCCCGCAAGGAAGATTGAACAGAGATGAGGATCAATGTCAGAGGGCTGGAGTCCGGTGACCTGCACAGACGAAGACGCTCCCTCTCGCAGATCGAGATACAGATGCGCGCAACCCCAGCACGTGCACACACACACACACGCACGCACGCGCATACACACACGGAAAGAAACACAGCGATATACAAAACGGTGAAAGTGGGTGATGCTCACAGAAGGGCAGGCAAGAATGTGCGACGGGTAATACTACGTTTGATCGACCGTATATCGGGGAGAGATGGGAGGGATGGGTGGTGTGCTCGCGCAGGCAGTGCTGCGGCACAAACGAAAAAGCTTGACCGTTGCTCTGCTTGTGTGTACTGCAGCGCGCAGCGTGGGCGGGGAAGAGGGAGAAGGAGGGGGGGGGGAGGGTTACGTCGGCGCGTCTGCGATGCCGAACAAGGCCTATCAGTGAGGGAACGAGAGTGGGCGAGAGGCGGGACAAAGAAGAGCGAAGGCGGTAGAGGCCGAAGAGAGGAGTGGCGGACAGTGAGCGAGTGGTGTGTGTAGGCGAGGCAGTCGGATGTGTGTGTATGCCGCACAGGAATACCGATAACCGAATGGTACGCGGTGCTTCGATGCAGGCCAACGGCGCTGCTGAAGAGAGGCCGTTGGCGGTGAGCAAGGCGACGCCCGCACAACCGCGCGCAAAAGGGGGTCAGCACGCGTGTGCGTCCATGCGTGTAGTCGCACCAAGACGAGGTTGGGCGATGGGCGTGGGAAGGGAAGAGGGGCAAAGTGAAGCGCCATCACATCGGCATCCACGGTGTGTGGGGGGAGGCAGGGGGTTCCTGCGTGACTCACGACGGAGAGCCGTGAAATCAAACGTTCCGTGCAATGAACAAGCAGGAGCGCAAAACGCGAGAGAAGGGGGTGAGTCCATTCTTGAAAATTCAAAAAGGAACGCCACGCTTGTCGAACCAGGGGCAAGGAGAGGGTGGCGATGAGCTGCAGTGCCGAATGCCATCACCGAGTGCCGCGCGTGGGGGTGAGCCGCACAGATCCGTCGCTACCGAGACGAAAGCACACACCGGGCGGTTGCTCTTCTTCTTTTGCTTTCGGACTGTGTGTGTGTGTGTGCATGCTTGGCTGTAGAACTTCGACAGCTGGCAGAACGGCGTGTGCGTGGCGATGCGCCTGAGCATCTATGCGGCACTGCATCACTGTGCTTGTGCGTGCGCGCGCTCTTGTCCACGTTCCTCGCCTCTTCTCCTCCACCCGATGTCTTCAGACAGAGAGAGAGAGTCCACGTGCAAAGGGCATGTGGGCCCATTCGGGTCAGAGAACCAAATACATGCTCGCATACAATACACACACGCGCATACGCATGCACACACCGATGCTCTCCTAACCCTTTCCATGTCGCGAACTGCCGCCTCGTAGAAGCGCAGGCAGGTAGGCAGCAAAAAGACGCACACGCGCGTGTGTCACATGCACACATCTCTGCGTGCGTGTGTCCGTCAGAAAAGAAGGAGCAGGTGGGAGGAACAAAGAGGCACACGGAGACCCGCGGAGATGGGCAGATCCAAGAAGACAAGAAAAACAGCGTGGACGGAGCGATCGTGCGAACGTTCGAGCATGCGCGACGACGCCGCTGCAAAACCCTTCAAGTGCGTGCATAGTCGCATCAGGAGCGTCCCTCGACGTGAACATCAAGAGAAAAACGAAAAGCGTCACGTAAAAGAGAGAGAAGGAGCACGACGGTACCCGCACGTGTTCTCCAACTCTCTCGGAAGACAAAGGAAGACGAACCGACGGACTTTCTCTAAGCGGTCGACGTTGACGTAGGCGGCCGGTGCGGGGCACACACAAAGTGCTCGAGAATCTCCACCCCCTCCTCCATGCCCTCATCGTACCCCGCGTGCTTCCCGTCGTCGCGCCTGACAGACGTGCGGAAGCTTTTACCGTGCCAGCGGCTCGGGTAGGCGCGCAGGTGCGGCGGGGCCGTTCGCACCTTCTCACTCTTCAGCTCCTTCTGATACGCAGCGTCCCAGCTCCACAACTTGGGCACGTGGGACATGATGATCACGTACGCGTGCAGCTCGCGCGTCGCGGCGTCGAGGCGGAAGCGCACAAAGTGCTTGTACTCTTCAATCTGGAAGGCCGAGTAGGTGGCGTCGAAGAGGCTGTCGAAGAGCGTCACGCAGCACATGAGATAGCTGCCAATGACGAACGACACGAGCGGCGTCACAAGGATCCAGTAGAAGAAGACGAAGTACAGGTAGTAGAGCACCTCGTCGAGACGGCTGGCATCCTCGGTAAAGGTGCCCATCTCCGGCGAGCTAACCTTCTCCGACAGGTATGCGAGCATCTCAAACGGATCGAGACAGCGCAGGACGACGCCGCACCAGTTCACCAGCGAACCGCCGTAAAGAGACGTCTGCAGGCGTTGCAGCTCGTGCGCGGTGACGCTGGCGTGAGCCTCGCCCAGTACCCGCTGTGTGTGATTAAGCAAACTGTCGACTGAAGCGCGCACCTGGTCCTCGACAGCGCTGCCCCAGTGACCATCGGCGGATACCAGCATGTCGTTGTCCACCATATACTGCAGTGTGCATATCAGGTAGGCGAGCATGCCGCAGCAGACGAACACCGTGAGGAAGGTCCAGAAGGACGAATGCAGCAGCCGCATCCAGACCGGCGCGTTCTTCTCAGAGCCCGCTGCCGCGAAGGCTGCGAAGAAGACAAGTGTGACCAAAACCGACGCAATGCCCTTGGTGAAGAGCGTCACAACGTACACGCACACCCGTTCCCACCACGCCGCCGCCGCATTTGGCAGCGTCATGAGTGGGCTGCTCTCCGAGTCGTGCCGCACATCTTTGATGGACTGCGGCAGCAACGACACCACGACAAGAAAACTGAAGACGCCAATGATGAGGTCAAACTTCCAGTTGATCACTCGAAACCCCAACAGGCGACTCAGCAGCGTGGGAAGCGTATTGCGGGCTGGAAAGGCGCAGGCGCGGCGGTACGCCGTTAGTTGCGACACGACCGGTGTGTTCCGTGGACCGTGCAGGAAGGCGCCACCACCGCCGCTCACTACCAGCGTCGCAGCCTCCGAGCTGGCGTCGCGCGGCGTATGGCGGGAGTAGTGGTGAATGTCGCCCGCCAGTCGCAGACGCAGGCGCGTGCCGAGGGCCTCGGACACCTTCGCCAATTCCGGCTGAGTCAGCTCCGACTTCCGCAGCATCGAATCGTAAAGCCAGCCCGGCTCGTGCGCCGCCAGGATCACGCAGCTCTCCGCGTCCATGCACTTCTCGATTACGTCTAGGAAGTAGTTGCGCTGCGCTACGTCGATCTCCTGCATGTTGCCCGTGTCGCCGCACAGCACGAAC
>NC_018247.1:128467-144031 GCF_000227135.1 Leishmania donovani | reverse complement strand
GTCGAACCAGTCGTGGTTGCCGGGGATCGCGAACAGCAGCGGCACGCTCCGCAGCGCCTCCTCCGCCGTCGCGCGCCCCGTCCGCAGCGCAGCACGCCCCGTCGCCATCCTAGACACCGTCTCAGCGTCCAACAGGTGTATGTGGGCAACGTCCGCGTCGCTCGCGTCCGCGACAACCACGCGCCGCTGCTCCGCGTGGAACACGCTCTGCAGCCGCACGTTGCTGCTCATTGCGTCGTGGTACGGCTCAAACAGGCGCGTCGTGTACGTCTCGTCGTTAGGGCTGGGATAGGCGAGGTCGCCGCCAACCAGCACAAAAGACCCACGCGGCAGCACGAAGGGTTCCCTGTCGACAGTCGGCGTGTTCGTCGGCGTCGAGTCATCAAAGGTCGGCAGGAAGGAAAGACCGACTCTCTTGCTCGGCGGGCGATGCCACCGTATTTTGAGGGATGGCCGGGCCAGGAGGCGGGCCATGGCATAAGTTGGGTTGAAGCCATCCCCGACGTCGGCGATCCAGTCGAACCAGATATCCCTGTCGCCTTTCTCGGCCTCCTTCCTTCCCGGGGATGTCTTGGGCGGCGACGGCACGAGTGCTTCCGTTGCCTGACAACGCAGTGGTGTCGAAGGAGAGGTGACAGAGAGGTTGGCAGCACCAGCCGCAGCGGGCTCGTTGTCGGTGTACGTGCTGTCGTCGTCGCCATCGATGCGAAAGTGCGGCAACTGGTTCAGGGACGACCCGAAGTGGAACTCGAAAATCTTCGGTTTCGCGTAGTGCTGCAGCACACGGACGTCGAAGGTGAGGAACTCGAGCGACATGCGCGCCAGCGCCTGCCATGTCGTCCTAATGATGAAGGTGGAGAACCACGGCACCATGCCCGGCCGGTTCGCGGGGTGGGAGACGTACTTTTCGGCTGACACGCCGAGTCGGTCGTGCTCGTCCTGCCACCCGGTCGGGTCCACGTCGCCGTCGCCCCGCCGCTTGGGGTGTTTTGCGTGACTGGGCAGCGAAATGGTCTGCGGGGCCGCCTCCCGGAGTCTTGGATCGCCCTCGGGGAGCCCAAGGCTCTTCGCTACGTGATTGTCGGGGGTGCGGGTGCGTCGCAGGCCCCAGCAGCGAAAGATTAGGGAGGCACGCAACGAGGCAGCCTGCGGAGAGTTGTTGCTCCGCGCTTTCTCCGGGTACATGTCGGCCCACAGGATGCCGCGCGACGGGTCTCCGCCGGCGAGATGCTTCTTGTAAAGATAATCGATCCACACAAAGGCTACGCAGAGAGAGCATAAAAAGGCAAGGCATGCAAAGGGCTTCTTGGCGACTGGCTGCGGGCAGACGACCTGAGATGCCCGAAGCCACGTCGACGGCGGTGTCAGGCTTCCAATGAAAGGAATCGGCCACGTCTTCTCCGGCGCCCCGACGGCGATCTCCACTGTCGAAAAGACCTCACTGCATGCCGCGTAGTGCATCATCGCGAAGCTCGACAAGAGCACCGAGTTGATCATCACAACCGTGAAGCTGGGCCCGTAGGTAAAGGCGAGCTTGTAGCGGCGCTTGATCTTGTGCAGGAGCAGGCAGAAGGAGCTAGTGAAGCAGAAGGTCGGAAAGAAGATGGTGGTCACCGCGTCCTCGGCGAGGATGTGCTGCGTTGCGTCCGAGGACACCGACTTCGCGGCCGTCGAGGCGGCAGCGGCAGAGCGAGACTCCACCAAATGAGGCCCGACGTGGAAACACAGGAGGACCACCGCGAGCCATATCTGCAGCCCCTTCGTGACCTGCGCGTACCAGTCCGTGCGGGTCTCCAGCTGCGAGCGGAACGGCGAGTGAAAGAGATACATGAGGGCCAGCAGCAGCACGTAAGAGAGGGTCCAGAAGATGCCGGACCGAAGCGACGTCACGCGCTCCGTTGCCAAGACGAGAAAGACCTGGACCCGCTCATACCACTCCGAGCGGTGAAGTTGGAAAAGCTGCGCCTCCATTCTCAGAGCGTGAAAACGTCTGTTCGCTTGTGCGTGTTGGTAGCCTGTGACACCCTGAAATGGGGTGGGCGGGGGTGACGCGTGGGCCCGGCGAAATTAGGAAGCGCCTTTACGATGGGGAGCGCAGACACCTTCTAGCCCGCAAGGGCTCCGCTGGCGCAAGGAGGCTGATACTACGCTACACAGAAAAGAGGAGAGCTGCACGCGTGCATGACCGCACGCAGCGGTGATGTGCGCGTGAGCAGAGATGCGAGAGAGGTGCAACAGAACACAATGAGCAGACGAGTATGCGAGAGAGACTGAGGCGAAGCCGATTCACACAACACGCACCAGCACCAACCATTACCAACGCCCAGACAGAAAGCAAGCACGCAGATGAGGTTTCGCAGATGATGGTGAACACTGTATCGGCAGTGGCGGCACGCGCCTGTCCGTCTGCATTCCAGTGAGAAATGTGCCTGGGTGCCCGCATGTCTCCGTGCGTGTGTGTGTGGGGGGGGGGGCCCTCTGTTTTGCTTACTTTCTCAGCGCATTCCTTTTTTTCTTTTCGGGGCTTTCTGCGCCTCGCTGTTCCCTAGCGTGGTGCGGGGCGCCGTGCGCTGCATCACAACGGCAGGGACATGGGCGAACACATAGAGAGACACACACACAGACGCACGCGTGAGGCCTTTGGGCACATGTAGGTGTGGCACCTGGGAGTGGGGGAGGGGCTGGTACAGAAGGGTGGGGCAGGAAGAGTCGAGGGACTGAAAAGACCGTGCGGAGAGGCGACAAGGGGTGGTGGGGATGAAGGCAAAAAAGAGGGCAGGAGAAGAACCAAGAAACAAAATCACAACGAGAGCGCCGAGAATGGGGAGGACAGGAAGGACAGGGGAGTATCGAAAGAAAGAACAAGTTTACATGTCGATGGGTTTAATGGGTGGAGGGAGGTGGATGGCATCTGCACGGAACGTCTTCAGCACACAGACAGAGAAAGAGAGAGGTAGGGGGCAGTGGTCACAGAGAGACTCGTGCACGTGTTTCTCGGCATCACCGATTGATGGGTGTGTGTCTCTGTTCGTCTGCGTGACGCAAACAGCTGAAGCGCGAGACCTCCCTGTATTTTTTTTTGGCTAACGCTGTGCAATCCCCACCCAACCCAACCCCTCACCAGCGCGTGGCGACTATGATGAGGGGCACCGACCCATCATGACGTGCACGTGTCCCTACACGCATACATACAGGAAGTGAATGCCAACACAACGTGAAGCGCCGAGGCGTGCGCAAACCCAACAGCGAAAGAAAATGATAAAATGCGCACCAGAGAAAAGGAAAGATAGAGAGGAAGGAGTCAAAGAACGAGCCATCGCAGCGCAGCGACAGAGGGCCAAGTCGTCCGAAGGAGGAATTCATGCCTTCTACGCCCAGAAAGCGCACAGGCACAGACACACGGAGGGCGGCGGATTGTGTACGGGCACTCAAACTCGCAAAAATATACAGGACAGACAGCCGACACGAGTATAAGAAAAGGGGAAGAAAACCATGTCTCCCACCGAAAGCGGCACTTCACAGAGATACATGCGCATAAGCGTACACGCACGCGCAACGGCGCAGCTACAGCTGCAAGCTCGATGCAGTCACATACACACACACGTCTCACGGACTCGGAGTGTGGCTTTGCGTGTGAGTGTATGTGCACGTGTTGTGCAACAGCTTTCGGTGCAACATGACAGCCCCTCGTCTTCGCCTTTCTTCCTCGGACGGTCAATACTCTGGCACGGCCGACCTCGCTGAAGCGGCGAAAAACACTATCACTGCGCACGGCCGCCACCGCCGATGCTCACGCCCACCGCCGGCCACCTCACCAGCGTCCCAAAGGGAGTCTCACACACGTAAGGGCGCAGCAACTGTGAAAGTCGGTAGTCTTCCCTCTTCAGGAATCCGCGTCTCGCTTCGCCTGCAGCGAAGGGCGCGCTGGAAGACCAAAGCAGCTCGTGGAATGGGACAAGAGGGCGGGGAGGAAGCTGAGTCAGTGTGAGGCGGTAGCGACAGCAGCAGCGACAGCGACATTGCCTTTCGCGTGAGGGAACGTCACAGAACAAAGACGTGCAGAATGTCTTCGCTGGAACGAAGAAGGCAAACCGCCATGTGCGCAAACAACGAGGCGGCGCAGCAGAGCCGAGCACATATAAGCGTTGCCGTCTCTGTCTCGGTCCACCACCTGGCTGTACCTCGCACAGCTCCCACACTTTCGCCGTCTGCGGAGGGCTCCCGGACACCGAGCCATGCTTCCCCTCACCTGCCAGTGCGTACAGACGCCTATGCGGATGTCACAGTCACCGACGCGGAGGGAGGGGAAAAAAGGCGAATGAGAAACAAGGAAGTCGCGTGATGGAGAAGACGGGACGAGAAGGTTCGCTGTGAGGTAGGAACGGCACATACAGTCCGTGCCATTCACGCCCTCCGGCCCTGCCCTCGAAAAAGATATATACGCAAAGAAAAAGAGACGAGATGCACACACACACACACAAGACCGCGGTGCTTGTCGCGTGGAGGGGAAAAGGGAAGCTGATGGGGCCGTCATGGTGGACATGCGTGCGGTCTATGTGTCTGTGTGCATATGTTCTGTGTGCGTGTGTCTGTCCGTGGAGAGGAGCCCGACAGAGATAGCCCACAAGCACACACAGGCTCACACGAGCACACGGAAAAGGGAAGAGGCGCCGAGCAGAGCGTGAAGAGGACAACAACAAAAACGAAACGAAAGGATGCGCGCCCCACGCGGAGCCAGAAACAACGGCAGAAGACACATAAACACAAAGAGAGATAGTTATATCGTCGGAGGAAGGCAGGGAGGGGAGGGACTTCAAGAAAAGGGCCACAAAAACAACTCAAGACACACGAACACACATGAGAGGCACATCGGCCAAGTATCTTCTCGCTCTCCCCGCCTCTCTCTTCGCTCTCCTTTGCGAGTGCCCTGACAAACCCGCACGTCGCGACGCGTTTGCCGACCTGCGTCAGAGCCGAGTGTGCGGGACACATGCCTCGTCTCTGCGAAACGAGAAAAGCGGAAGTAGAGAGTCGGTGAGCAGGGTAGGGGGTGGGGCAGGGGAGAGGACGAGTCCGAGATGATGACGGAAGAGGAGAAGACGGAGAGGAATGAGCGGCTTCGAAGGAGTTCCAACAACAACAAACTAAAAAATTCTATTTAGGCATATGCACATATATAGCGTATACATATATTTATGTGTGCGTGTGCACATAAATCGAAGCATGAAGCACACGTGCGGTAGAAGAGGGGGAGGGGCAATACATGCTCGCACACATGCACATACATGCGTAAGCACACATGCACGGGGGTCGAAGCACAGGTAGGCGTGTGCACATGGGAAAGGAGAGGCGGAGGTGAAGGTCAAACCTCTTCTCCCGCACGCCCTCACGCACGCTAGTGCGCACCTACTTCGGCTTCCGCATCGGAGTACTCATCATGGATCGACTGATCGCCGCCGTTGTAGAGCGGAGTGCGGCTCAGGCCCACCTGTGTCTGCGTCGGCACATGCGCCGGGTTGTCAGCCAGCGTCTCCAGTTTTTGCATCCGCTCCTTGGAATCCTTCGTGCGCTTGCAGTAAAAGGCCCAACAGCAGATTGCTATTATGATGACGACCACCGCGATGAGGCTGATGACGGCGATGACGAGACCGGCCCACCATGGGAACGGCTCCTTGCAGCGTTGGTAGATCCAGCGACCCTGTGAGTCGCGCTCCACCAACCTGCCGCAGTGGTAGTAGCCGCCGGCAAAATGCTCCGTGATGACGTCACCGTCCGGGTAGGTAGGGAAGATGGACGCATCCGAGTGTTGGTACTCGTAGTACTCGCACACCCACTGCGTGTAGTACGTGACCACGTTGCCGTTCCTCCACTCGCCGTTGCTCGCCATGTACGGCTGGCGGCCGCCCCAGTAGCTGGCGTTACCCCACCAGAGCGGCTGGCCAGGGGCAAAGTTGTTGTACACGCCTTCGACCGGGCCACCGCGCAGGGTGTCCTTGTACACGACTCCATAGAAGAACGTTAACTCGTTGCGGTAGTGCAAGCCGTGGTTGAACTGCCACGTGCAATTTTCGCTGAGGCAGGCAGACTGGCGCGACTCACCACCGATCGGGGCCATGTCGAACCTGTTCGCCAACATCACATCTTCGGCAGATAGCTGATAGCTCCGCAGCTTCGGCATCATCGAGTGCCCTGAGTCATCCTGGGCGCAGTAGCCCAACGACTCGAAGTTCATGATGCCGTTCGCGGAAGTCCTGCCCGCATAGCGGACCGAGTACGCCCGCACCGCTGTCGTGCCGAGCAGCGCCAGGAGGGCCACCAGGAGCGCGGCAGTTCTGATGCGTGACGGCGAGCGCTTCATCGCAATGAAGGGTGAAGGCTTTTGGGCAACCCTCACGGGCGAAGACGTGGAAACAGCAATACTCACAGGTAAAGCGGTGTCCTGGGAGGCAGAAGCGGGCGGGGCTGAGAAGCTGCCCCTTCGGAGTGTCTTCCGTGCGGTGGGGTGATAGTGCGGGTGCCGATGCGAGCCGGAGATGAAGAGAGAAAGAGCGAGAGAGGTTAGAAGACTAGCCGGCTGTACAAAATTCGAAAGGAACCAAAGAGAGTCGAGCTGGAGACGCGAGCGAGAAAGGTGTGGTCGGCACTGAGCCGGATTTCGTCGCTTACTTGTGTTTGCGTGTGTTTTCCGGTTTCAGTGTGTGGGGGAGGGGGGCTTGCAAGTGCGTAAACAGACTGCTGCTCCTGGGGCTGCGTGCAAGAAGGGTGAAGAGAGAGTGTTGCACCGAGGCCATTAAGCGACTCCGCATAAGTGTCGGCGCCCATCCAGCTTCTGGGCTGTGTGTGTGCGTGCGCGCGCGGTTGCATCATCAACATCGAGGACCTTACCGGCGGGAACAGAGCGCGTCTCCTAACAGAGAACCGAATACGCGTATACGACTCTGTTTGTGTGCCGACAAGAGTGCGGCGCCAACAGTCCTTTCCGCTTTCTGCCGCACCGGGTGTGGACACCAAGGAGGTCCGATGGGTGTGACTTACTTCTGTGGGCGCGGATAGTGGAACGAGCGAGAGAGAGGGAGAAGAGGCCCCTTCCTCCAGCTAGCATGGCAACTAGAGAGACGCATCATTGGCCGGGTAGAGCAAAGCAGCGCACCTTCAGTGTACAGTGAAACGGCAAGCCGAGCGCCCCGCCGGTCATATCGCACCGCCCTGTCCCGAGAACAGCGTGGAGGGATACAGGAAAGCAGCGAACAGTTCTTCTTTCGCCATGTGCAGTACTCCGGCCATAGAGCATGAGGTCAAACTAAGCTGCACCTCCCCACCACCACACGCACACCACACGCACACCACACACACACACACCAGCCCTGTCACAGGCCCCCATCCGCGTCGTGCGAAGCAGCCGAACACGCGCACACACACACACACACGTTACAGCGATGCGCCTACTCATTCATCGGAGCATCGCCTCGGACTCAGACTCCGCCCACCATCCCCGCCTCGCAGGTCGCCGCACAGCCGCTCCCATTGTGCCGGTCGCCACGCGGTGCCGCCATCGGGGTGGCCCAGGCTCCCCACCACCCCACCGGCAGGGCAGTGCGAGGGCCTGGTGAGGTAGGTGCGGGTCAGGCTGGCGCATTGCCCATCCCATGGATGGCGCACACGTCTGCACTGTCGCGGCTCGCTCTGGCCCCTCCTTGCGCCGTGGGGTGCTTGACCCTGTCTGCGCCAGAGGTGGTCTGGCATCGGCAGGGACATAAGGGGCTGCTTGGCTTCCCGACACAGAGAGCGGGTGTGCTGGACCCTGAGGTACGAAGCACTGAGCGGTGTCGCCCCCGCCATGACGGACTCAGAGCGCCGAACACGCACCGAAAGAGTTGCTGTACGATGTCCATGACAACAAAAGGAGAAAGAAAACGGTCCTGCCATGCACCAATGAAAGAGCAGCAACGGAGGAGCCAAACAGAGAAGAAATCAGTAAATATGCATGTGTGTGTGTGTGAGTGCGTGTGCGGTCCGCGACAATATCAGCAGCGAAACGCGGCAGCAGTCGGGGTGCTCCGGCCCTGATCAGCACAACACATGAAAAGAAAAATGCGAGAACGAGCAGGACGAGAGGAGAACGGCAGAGAAAGACCAAAAGGAGGAGGGGTAAGAAGGCATAGCGCACCACGAGTACGCCAAAACACATCTATAGAGGTAGATATAGATGGGTGCAGAGACAAGAAGGCGCAGACACTACCGTTGGGAATAGCGACGCTCTACACACGCAACGGCTCGTGACACTTTCACTTGCATGTAGAGGTCGGCTGCAGACGTTGCGTTGAAAACGCAAGCATCTAACAACGCAGGTGAGACGTTGCAGAACCGAGAAGAAATAGAAAAGGGAACGCTGGAAAGTATATTAAAGACGCAGGCTAAGCAGGCTACGCGCACACATACGCGTTGCTGCTGGTTTGTGCACATGTGTCTGTGCAAGTGACTGAGTGACAGGGTGTCAATGCAGACAGACGGCACTCCGTACCCCCACCCTGAGTAGCTCAACGGGGCAGCGAGGAGGAGGAATAAACACAAATACACAAAATAAGCAAAGCAGATGAGAAGGGGAAACGCAAAAAAAAAAACACAGAGAGAGAGCAGGAGGGGCCCGTGGCCTACACACACACAAGCACACGTACACACACAAACACGGTACACCCAGGGAGGGAAGGAAGGGACAGCCATGCATACATCAACCGGAGTTCAATGCAAAGAAGTTGATGACATGCAAAAGGGAAAACATGTACACACGGGGTCAAGCTTGAGACGCAGGGGGTATGCTGCGCGTTATCTGCGGCGTTCCATCACATCTACGACTTCCATATGCACTGAGCGTGAAATACAAGCACGTACCACTAGACACTGCAGGGGCACCGCCGTGTTACCGGGGAGGGAGGGAGGGAGGGGGGAGCGCTGTAGATTGTGCATAGAGCATTCATTAGCAGGTTGTCGAGTTGTCGAGCGCTTCCTCCGTCGATTTTCTCTGCACGCACTTCAGTGGTAACAGTGGTGTTGGTGGTGACGATGAATTGGCGTTCTACGGTGCCATCATAGAGCGCTCTTGGCGAGTCAAGTGGAGGAGCTGTTGACGTGGAAGGGAGCCGGTGGCGGTTTTGGCGTGCGCGGAGGAGGAAGCACCCGTGTCACGCGCGAGTTTCGCGCCTGTTACTGTAGAGCGGTGGGATGCAGAGATACGAGCAGAAGTCGGCTGCCGCCCGATTCCCTCGCACTCTTTAAGCGACTGGGGGTGAAGCGTCCCTGCAACTCCGCATCGTCAGCGAAGACAGATGCATCCAGCGACGAGTCGCCACCTTCGGCAACAGCTGCAGCCACGGTCTCATGGGCACGGCGCTCTGTCCGTGTGGCTGGTAGGGCAGCTGAGTTGTTGCCCGCTGCGAGGTTTACACGGCTATCCTCTACTGCGGGACTATTACTCATGAACGCGGCATCACCCTCAAAGTAGCGTCGCGGACATGAATGCGGCGTCGGTGAAGGCAAGAGACCTCGGTGCTTCTCCCCAGCACATCCATAACGACACCGCTGCGGCATCGGCGTTTCGTCCGGCTCATCAACTTCGAGATGGATGTGGAGGTCGACATGTCTGTATGCCGCCGCAACGCCTGTGTGCCGCGCCATTGCAGCCATGCCTTCCTCGGCGCAGTCGTCAGCTGTGCCGCGCGGTGATTGTGCCCCGCCGCCGCCGCGGTAATGCACCACCAATGTTTCTACACTGCTAGTTTCAAGCACAGACTCGTCCGTACCCCCGCTCGGCTCCCCCGAGAGGTCGACCGGGAACTGAAAAGTCGAGATCACTTGGTAGAACGGCGACTCCTCGAATTCGCTCCACGTCGTTAGAGTGGATGACGAGCTAGACGGGTGCTGTGTAGGCGGCGGCAGCAAGGGGAATGCCGGCGGTTCCATGTCCAGCTGGGGAGCGCGCAGGGAGCGACGTAAAGCGGCTGCGTTTGAGATTCCAGCAAACACGCGTGTGGACGCCGCAGATCGAAGCGACGGAATGATTCCGGTGCTGCGTATCAAGGGCGACAGGGGCACGGTCGCTTTCAGCCCGCGTGCGGAGGACAGTGACATGAGTGAGTCCGGCTTGAGCTTGGCCAGCAAGTCGCTGCCACCAGCTATACCGGGCTGATAGCTCGAGGTCACTGATGCATTCTGCAGATGCTGCTGATAAATCGGTGGCGGCGGCGGCGGCGGTCGGCAGTGATGGAGGTGAAACGATGATGGCGCGGCGGTCTTGGGGGTCAGTAGCACCTCAGCGTTTTCGTCAGACGCATTGCATGAAGAGATGTGCACTTGCAGCTGTTGGTGAGAGAGTTCACGAGACTCTTGCATCTTTACACTCATCGGGCCGTGCTGAAGCGTCTCTGTGCAAGAGTCGTGCTGCTGTGAAACGGCTCGCAGCTGATGCGCCTGCCACAGCTCTTGTATCCGGTACAGGCGGGTCGTCACGAGACGGATGCTCTCCTCGATTTCTTCGCCTCGCGCAGCGTCCTCAGTGCGGCGACTGCGGGCGCGACACCACTGCAGGGCGGCCAGCACCATCCATGTGACGACGGCGATCGCCGCGGCAGCGATGAGGATGAAGGGCCACAACGCAAGCGCAGACGGCGCGTCTTTCACATTGGAGGGTTGGCCGTCATCATCCGCATTGCGTAGAGGCTGCTGCGCGGGGCCCGCAGTCACTAAGGTGGCATAGAAGGCAAGGACGACCCAAGGACGAGGGCCGCTGTTGCTAGCTGTCGCTTCTCCGGCGCTGCAGAGAGCGCCCGTAAACGCGGCAGCAGTCTCGCTGCAGCCAACATGTGAATATACGTTTGGGTGCTATCGCACACCCCAAACTGGGGTCGAGGAGAGGGAGAGTCCGGGGGGGGGCGATGAGAGGGGTGGCATGGAAAGTTGTCACAACGTGCAGAGACACACACACACACACATTCGCCCAAATGTGCACGCAGAGGCTCCTCATATGTGCGAGAATGATGCTCGATCCCTCCCGTCCTCAGTATGCGGCTGCGTTTCCCGGGTTGGCGGGAGCAGCTACTCTGACCAGCAACATGGTGCATGATGCTTGTGGAAGAAGAGAATCGCGTTCCTCTCGCACCGACAACCGCTTGTCACCTGCCGTCCGCTCCACCTGAACCGGCAGCACACGGCATGCGCTTTCCTGGAGAAGTTCCCTTGTTTCAGTCGCTCGCTTTCGCTCTAGAGATTGATTATCTGAAGATAGGTGGGCGTGTCCTTTACGCAGAAGGGCCTTCTGGTGCACACGCTGTGTGCGTGCGTGTGTGTGTGTGCGCGCGCGCCTGCAAACGCAGAGAACGCTCACGGCATGGCTACGCCGAGCAAGACCGCAGTCAGCTCAAAAAAACGACGGGCGCAAGCAGGCGAGTCGTTGAGGCGAGAGTAGCGTCGCTCGCACATTACACTCGGGCAGGCACGCATATTCACATCCACCGGCGCACACGCACAGCTGAAAGAATACTAAGCACACTCGTCATCGTTGTCGCGTCCATGTAGTGGGAGGAGTTCCGAGCAACGCGAAGCGGAGGTGAGCATGTGTGGTTGAGGGGTTGTAGACGCGTTGACGACTTCAGCGGTGCCGCGCGCACATCTCCTCCTCTTGGTGTTGTGCCAGTCCCGGCGTGCCGCCATTCATCTCCTCTCGCGTCATTCGGTTCTGCAGCTGCCGCGCATCCACCAGGGCGTCGTCGAGAAGCTCATCATCGGCGAAGACGCTCTTGCACACCGCGACGACGGCAGGAGGCGCCTTTGTCTCGGAAGGCCGGCGTGCCGCACGCGGCAGCATCTCCTTCTCGGTCTCCGCGTCCTTGCCGGTGGCGCCGCTGAGCGGCGCTGGTGCACCCCGCCTAGCATTCTCCAGCCCTGACAGCGGTAGCGGCGGCTGCGGATGCGGATGCGCCGTCAATGAGTTCGCGTAGAACTGACGAGTCGCCGCAGTGCTAGCCGCATAGCTGTCGGCGGAGGCGGCCACCAACTGCTGCCGTGCCTCCACCTCTGCATCGCGACGGTAGAGCTTCTCGCGCGGGAAAACAGCGAGAATGGCGCCGACAACGCACACGCACGTGATGAGAATGAGCACACTGACACACGCCGAGGTCGATGCAACGCCGTTGCCCAGCATCATAGAGGCGACGGAGAGCATGATTAGAGAGCACAGGTTTGCGCCGGCCATGAGGAGGGCGCCGGGCACGGACTCGGGCAGTGGGTAGGAGATCTCCATCGCGAACTCGAAGCAGATCGGAATGGCGGTGTTCTGGAAGACGCCGGCAAAGATGTAGATGAAAGAGCAGAGCCCATCCATTGTGCGGGTGTGGCTCGGCGCCTTCAGCATGATGATGATGAGCCCGATGCAGCACAGCACGGAGCCCATCAAGCAAACCAGCAGAGGGTACTTATAGTGCCGTGTGCGGTCCACCCAGAGGCCGACCAGGTAGGACACCACCGTCCCGACAATAACGTTGAAAGCACCGATGCCGCCAGCCAGCTCGGCCGCCACGCCGAAGGGCTCCAAGATCTGCGCCAGCACAGAGGCGTAGGTCCAGACACTGCCCATACTGATACTGAAGGCGCCAAGCAAAAAGACGAAGTCGCGGCGGCATAGAAGTAGGTAGATGGTGTGACCGACCTCGAGGAACGTGATCACGTGCTCGTTGTGCCGAAGCCGGTGCCACATCGTCATCGCCTTGTGCTTGCTCATGCTGCCGCGGTCAAACTCGGTGTAAAAATCCGGGGATGGGTCCAGAGTGACCTCCTGCGCGCTGTAGGCACCGCCGCCCGGCTTAGCCGTACCTTCCGCATCCGCGAATTCAACAACAGGGCGGTTGACGCTGGTGTTGTTGCCGCGTGCACCGGCGCACGCAGAGATGTGTGATGCTATTGGTTCACCTGACGCCGTGTGACGCTGGCCGTGAGCGACAGCGCGGCCTCGTCCTGCGCCGACGCCGCTGTCATCGTTCTTATCCTCAACGCTGCTGCGATCGCCGTTCTGCACATTACTGCAGGTCTCACTCTGCAACTCGTCGGGAGCGACCCCCTCCTCTCGGTCACCGCGCCGCTGATGCAGCTGCTGTGCAACAGGGCGCTGCGCGCGGCCGCTCGCTGCGCGACCCTCGGCAGACGCGAGTTCCCCGAGCAGTGCCTGGCTCGGTGCCTTGAAGCTTGGTGGCCGCAGGAAGAGGAAGACGCCGACAGTGATCAAGACGCAGAAGCCCATCTCAAGGCAGAACAACAGCATGAACTCCTTCGTGGTGCCGGTACTAGACCTGACGATCAAGGGTGGTGCGAAAAGAGCGATGGCGTTACCGAGGCTGTTCGCCGTGGCTGCAATGGCTGTCGCGAAGGTACGCTGGTGCGGCGCAAAGTACTGCGCCGCAATCAGCGGCGGCGTCGACAGCACAAAGAGCTGCGCGATCGAATTGAGGGTCTGCGGCAAAACCAGGGTGAGGTAGCACGGCTTCTGCAACCCGGGGGCCACCTTCAGGATCGACCCCATGGCGTTCAGTTCACATCCGATAAGAACACCACGCCTCACCCCCCAGCGCTCAAAGGTTGTGCAGGTAAAGTAGGCGCCGACGACGAAGACGATCATGTAGACGGAGGAGAGCATGTTCAGCTGATTCGTCGTCAGGTCAAAGAAGGTGCGAGTTGCCGTCGCGATCGACGAGTACGTGATCCACTGTATTGCGTTCGACGCGCTGTAGAGGCAGAAAAGGGCTAGCACGACCCACCGCCACGGGTCACCTTTCTCATTCATGAGCGTCGCCGGCATGATTGGTTGCTCTGCGCGCGTGCGTGTGTGTGTGGGGGGGGGGGAGGGGGGATGCCCGTTCTTTATCCGCTGAGGCGATTCACAGAGACGATTGACCACAGGGCTGTGGAAAAGATGCGGCAGATGTGCGCGTACGTTGACGGAGGGCGTGTATTCATGTATATATATATATATATATGTATGTGTGTGTGCCAGGCTGTGATGGCGACAGCGAGGCTCACAACAATAAAACCGACGCTGCGGATGTGCGAGTGAGTCGGAGGCGAAGAGAGAGCGCGGCAACCGACACGGCTTCACGGTAGCCGGAATTGGCAGTGCGCCAAGCCAATCAGATGCTAAGGTCGTATTCGAACGAAGACACGTGCAGCTTGGGAGAAATAGGTGGATAGCCCATAAAGGAATAAAGACGACGCCGTCTGCACGCGCACACGCACCCACAGAGACGGCCGCTAGCACGGGCGCGCACTCGTGCTGGAATAAGCGGGGAAGGGATAAGATTAGTCACGCGTGGCGAGCTAGACGTATCAAGAGAGGTAGCGTGCGTCGGAGGAGGACATAGTCACACAGGATTGCTGAAACAAGTATGACGCCACGCAGGCCTCCAAACAAGCACACAAGTTTACAAGATCACATATGTGTATTCATATATATATATGGGTAAATAGAAGAGAGGCGCCACAGCAGGTGCAGAGAAAGCTAGGGCGTTCCTACACGCGAAAAAGCAGATCAGAGAACGCGTTTGCGTTGATCACTGAAAAAGGAACGGCACAGCCATCGGGGTACGTGCAAGTTTGCCGGCGCGAACGCGACGAAGGGCGTAGAGAAAAAAAAGTATGTCGTGCACGGATGGGGAGAGCGACGATGAGGGCCGACAAGAATGAGACACACATGGTGCGCACGTCAGTCAAAAAGAGTAGGTGTATGTGCAGGGGTTTCCGGTTTCTTATCTGGCAGTGCAGTCGCGCTCAGGCATCCACGCGCCCACATGCACGAACACGCCCAGAAGGTTGGTAGTGAGGTTAACGAGGCAGCCTACTTTTAGGGCAGGTGGAAAATACTTCGATACCCACCGCCGCAACGCCTCATTCAAACGTTTTCGCCTCTCGACTGCTCAGCAGTCCATCAGGGGCACCAAAAACACGCACACAGACAACGGGTTTCCAGCGGGTGCGCCGCACTACAAATGCACACGCAAGAACGGCGGAAGAACATTATCCAAAGCCACACCCCAATACCCATCGCCACCACCACAATCCGGCATCTCCCACGACTGCTCCACACAGCAGCCCTCATAGTCAGCAATGTCCCCAAAACCACAACCATTCCTACACATCCATCATCCCCATCAGCCATATAAGAATGCAAGAGGCCTACGCCAAGCGTCCCACATCACCACATTCGAGCCTCTATGTGCGCACGTGCTCCACACCGCCTTGCCCCGCGCTCCGTCGTCCACGCGCGCAAGCACACAGCGGCCGCGACTGCCAGTCAGTGAGGAAGCAAAAGGTGTGTGGGGTCATCAACAAGGGTGATCAGACGAGTTGTTCGTCGTAGACCTATAGCTCATCACGCAGTCGCACACGTCCGGGCACTCTTCAGCTGCACACCCACACCCACGCCCGCATCGGCCCTGGTATTAGGTTCGAAGGCAACAGTGATGTCACGCACCGCAGTGCGAATGCGGTGTCCGTGGAGAGATGCCACATTCGTCATTTGGGGGGGGG
>NC_018247.1:127709-128368 GCF_000227135.1 Leishmania donovani | reverse complement strand
CTGCACACCCACACCCACGCCCGCATCGGCCCTGGTATTAGGTTCGAAGGCAACAGTGATGTCACGCACCGCAGTGCGAATGCGGTGTCCGTGGAGAGATGCCACATTCGTCATTTGGGGGGGGGGTGGGAGCACACGCATGCGTCCGACACGCACACACACACGCACGGGTCAGGCAATTCAATGAATGGATTCGGTTACTCAAAGTGTGTCATGTCACCACGCCGGCGACGCGCGCCGGCGCTCGACAAGAGATTCCCTGCTTTGGTGTATCATCACACGCGCACACATGCGTCGAGGGGTGCCTGCATGCGCACCACTTCGGCCCACACAGCACAGACGCACACGCCCACAGCGCCCACCACGCAGCGCCTCATTGCACAGTTGACAGCGTTATCGACTCGTCGCCGCGGAAGGGCTCGGACTCATTACATCAGAAACTCGTTGGTGTGGTAATCCTGCGGCGGCATGCGAAGGCGGGAGGGGCGGGCGCACCAACACAGACACGCAGAGAGCGGCAGTGGCAGCGCCGCTACGCATTTGCGTAAGGCGCACACACGCAGGCACGGTCATCAGGATGTTTTCATGCAGCCTCGTGCACGCCGCGCCTCTTCAGAGAGCAGCAGCGGCACTCTGCGGAGGACAAGTTCATCCAAGTG
>NC_018247.1:126539-127631 GCF_000227135.1 Leishmania donovani | reverse complement strand
CAGAGCGGCGCAGCAGCAGCAGCAGCAGGGAGGCGAGAAGGGGGCTGAGGAAGTGCGAAGACGGCAACGCACACAGCATCTCCATGTGCGCACGTGCTCCACACCGCCTTGCCCCGCGCTCCGTCGTCCACGCGCGCAAGCACACAGCGGCCGCGACTGCCAGTCAGTGAGGAAGCAAAAGGTGTGTGGGGTCATCAACAAGGGTGATCAGACGAGTTGTTCGTCGTAGACCTATAGCTCATCACGCAGTCGCACACGTCCGGGCACTCTTCAGCTGCACACCCACACCCACGCCCGCATCGGCCCTGGTATTAGGTTCGAAGGCAACAGTGATGTCACGCACCGCAGTGCGAATGCGGTGTCCGTGGAGAGATGCCACATTCGTCATTTGGGGGGGGGTGGGAGCACACGCATGCGTCCGACACGCACACACACACGCACGGGTCAGGCAATTCAATGAATGGATTCGGTTACTCAAAGTGTGTCATGTCACCACGCCGGCGACGCGCGCCGGCGCTCGACAAGAGATTCCCTGCTTTGGTGTATCATCACACGCGCACACATGCGTCGAGGGGTGCCTGCATGCGCACCACTTCGGCCCACACAGCACAGACGCACACGCCCACAGCGCCCACCACGCAGCGCCTCATTGCACAGTTGACAGCGTTATCGACTCGTCGCCGCGGAAGGGCTCGGACTCATTACATCAGAAACTCGTTGGTGTGGTAATCCTGCGGCGGCATGCGAAGGCGGGAGGGGCGGGCGCACCAACACAGACACGCAGAGAGCGGCAGTGGCAGCGCCGCTACGCATTTGCGTAAGGCGCACACACGCAGGCACGGTCATCAGGATGTTTTCATGCAGCCTCGTGCACGCCGCGCCTCTTCAGAGAGCAGCAGCGGCACTCTGCGGAGGACAAGTTCATCCAAGTGTCGAATCATGTGCCGCCGATAGAGAGCAAGAGCCGACAACTGCGGAAACGACCGGAGGCGCATCTGCGCAGCGCGCACCGCCAGAGCGGCGCAGCAGCAGCAGCAGGGAGGCGAGAAGGGGGCTGAGGAAGTGCGAAGACGGCAACGCACACAGCATCTC
>NC_018247.1:114760-126440 GCF_000227135.1 Leishmania donovani | reverse complement strand
CACAGCATCTCCATGTGCGCACGTGCTCCACACCGCCTTGCCCCGCGCTCCGTCGTCCACGCGCGCAAGCACACAGCGGCCGCGACTGCCAGTCAGTGAGGAAGCAAAAGGTGTGTGGGGTCATCAACAAGGGTGATCAGACGAGTTGTTCGTCGTAGACCTATAGCTCATCACGCAGTCGCACACGTCCGGGCACTCTTCAGCTGCACACCCACACCCACGCCCGCATCGGCCCTGGTATTAGGTTCGAAGGCAACAGTGATGTCACGCACCGCAGTGCGAATGCGGTGTCCGTGGAGAGATGCCACATTCGTCATTTGGGGGCGGGGTGGGAGCACACGCATGCGTCCGACACGCACACACACACGCACGGGTCAGGCAATTCAATGAATGGATTCGGTTACTCAAAGTGTGTCATGTCACCACGCCGGCGACGCGCGCCGGCGCTCGACAAGAGATTCCCTGCTTTGGTGTATCATCACACGCGCACACATGCGTCGAGGGGTGCCTGCACTTACCTACGTATGCAAGTATGTGTTACATATTTGCGCCGCTTGTCGACTTCAGAAAAGCGGAGCAGACGTCGAAGGATCGACGCTGCGCAGAAGGCTGTCTGTTTCTCGTTGGAGACCGACGTGAGTTCACATTCAGTCGCGTATTTGTGGTTAGAGGAGAGAATGATGGGAAACTTCATCGACAAGTGCTGCCTCTGAGTTTGTGAGAAAGCGTCAGGAATGATCTTGCACGTGTGTAGTGGTGCACCTGATTGGAGGCGGGGCAAAGGGGAAGGCGGTCCACGTGAAGTACATCGGCAGCCCGCCTCTATTAGGGAGCGAGTGAGCGAGAAAGCCATTGACAGGAAGAAATTAAGGAGGGCCTACGTGAAGGACGCAGATGAGGGAGTGATGGCAGGGCTGAGCGCACTGGGTACTCCGGTCAGCAGCAGTAGAGCGATAGGAAGAAGGGGTCTCACGGAGCATGCGGGGCAACGAGAGACAGGAATCGCTCCGCCTCCCTATAGCTCAGACGTATACGCGAAACATGTTTTATGATGAGGGGCAATGCCGAACGGCAGTAAACCATGAGTAATTGCTGCAGGCGGCGCAGTGGTGCCGTGAGGATGTCGCGCTCAAGTGCGCTCGTTCAAACCGAGGTGGGCGCTTGTTCGTTTGTGCTCTTCTTTGCGGTTTAAAGGACGTCACGGAGTTGTGCGCGTGCGCTCTTCCGGAGAGAGACGACGACGTGCAGAGCAGAGAACGCTCAGTAATGGTACACTAGGAAGTCTTGTCGCGCTTGGTACCGGCGAGCAAAGGCACTGCCCATCGCCGTGGGCTCACTGAAGGCGACGTGCTCCGGTGGCACCACGAATCCGTAGCACACAGCATGCCGGGCCCGTTCAATCATCGAATAGGCCACCCCACGTCCGCGTGACGCCGGTGACACCCACATGAGCCGTACACCACACAAAGGAGTTCCGGTGCACCAACTGTCGCCAACGCGTGTCACCTGCGCCCGCAGCTGACCTTCCACCGTCACGAGGCAAGAAGAAGAGTCGGAAGTGCCTAGGGCAGCAGCAACTGTAGTGTTATCCTCAGTGGTCGAGTGCATCGGTGGCTCCGATGAGATCGCTGGGCTCGTCCACACCGCTCGATAAGCTCGAGGAACGTCTTCTGCTACGCACACTCCGTCCACAAGCCACACGGGCACGCGGCTTGCTGTTTTTGGTGATGCGCATCTCACGTCTTCTCTTGTGGCTTTGACGTGCACAATCACCACACAGCCACCGTGGCTGACGGCCTCGGGGCTCCCGATGGATTCGTGGGCGGTGTGCAGCACCGCCAAGACCGCGCTGCGCAAGGTCGCACTACAGCAGCTATGTCGCACTGTTTTCTTTTTTCGGTGTCCGCCTGGCGCGCTGTCATCGCAGCCTGCGCATGCAGCAGGTGCCCCCTTGCCTCGACTTCGCTTTCGGCATACCCTCTCAGCGAAGAAGTCGTAAAGAACAATAGTGGCAGCAGCGAGGAGTGGCCTGGCAGACTCCGCCACACCGGTGCAGCAGCCGGCCTCCCCCTCCACAACGTACCCCGGACTAAATACGTGTTTTTTGATATCTGCAAGGCTGCGCCACGTCGAAGGAAGCGTGTGTGCGTCTGAGTCCAGGTCTGTGAACTGCACTTGTGCCGGCATTCGGAGCGACGTCGGCGCGCGGGCGATGCTGTGTCAAATACAGTGAACAGAAGGCGTGAGCACATGCGCTGACGAGAGAGTTGTCGCTAGCACACCGTTACCGCACGCTCAGACAGCGTCAAAGGTGGAGCGAGGAGCCATCTGTGAGCCGCATCCACCGTAAAAAAAAGCGTATGGGACAGAGAGACAAGGGGGTTAGATAGACAGGGCGCGATGGAAACGGCAACTTGCGTACGCGTCAGTGTCACAGCAGTGGAGAGAAGGGAAGGAGTTCTTCAAGTTCAGTACTCCGGCCATAGAGCATGAGGCCAAACTAAGCTGCACCTCCCCACCACCACACGCACACCACACACACACACACACCAGCCCTGTCACAGGCCCCCATCCGCGTCGTGCGAAGCAGCCGAACACGCGCACACACACACACACACGTTACAGCGATGCGCCTACTCATTCATCGGAGCATCGCCTCGGACTCAGACTCCGCCCACCATCCCCGCCTCGCAGGTCGCCGCACAGCCGCTCCCATTGTGCCGGTCGCCACGCGGTGCCGCCATCGGGGTGGCCCAGGCTCCCCACCACCCCACCGGCAGGGCAGTGTGAGGGCCTGGTGAGGTAGGTGCGGGTCAGGCTGGCGCATTGCCCATCCCATGGATGGCGCACACGTCTGCACTGTCGCGACTCGCTCTGACGCCACGCCATGCTGGGAATCACCACCGACATTCGCAGTGCTGCATCGATCTGAGCCCCACTTGCGCCGTGGGTGCTTGAGCCCGTCAGCACGCGAAGATGCCCCCTGTCGCTAGTGTGAAAAGAAAGAGGGGTTGCAGGCATGAGGTGCGCACAGGTTGGAAATTAGTCAACGGGCCATGTGAGTTGGATGCAGCGTGCGTGGCTGTGCCTGCGCGTCGTACGCGTTTTTGGCTGGAGCGCATGATCGACCTCCGCCGGATGTGGCTGCAGGATGCACCGTAGACAGCGTCCACGCGGAAACAGGTGGTGTGAGGCAAGCAGCGGAGGAGTCATACGAAATTAGACTCTGCCGCACGGGATGCACCTGTAGAAAAAAGGGCTGACTCCTGTTTATGTCTACCCGCAGCAATGATACGTCTGTGTATAAGTTGGCCTATATGCCGAGCTCCCCTTCCGCGACAACTCCAGCCGACTCGTGCTCAACGCGGCGATCCAAGAACCGGTGTGTTGGGCAGCAGAAAAGGCGGCGGTGAAGGCTTCGTCGGTTCCGCCGAGGCCTGTCGTGAGTCACGAAGTGCGTGCAGCTGAGGCAAGTAGAGCACCTTCAGCTCCTTTACCAGTTTGGCCACCTTCACATCACGCTCCAAGTGGCTTAGCGGGGGATCCAGTGGCTCTTCCCCGCAGACGGGACACGCGTGATCCGCCGCTGACACTCCTTCCACCGTCGGCGGCGTCGGTGCGCAGCACTGACATAGCACCGCCCCACAGCACGACATGGTGAGCGTCAGCAGCGGCAGATGATAGCACTGACAACAGAAGAAGTCCGTCAGCCTCGCGTCGAGGTTCGCCAATTTGCCTTCGTCGATGAGCTCATTCAGCTCCTTGATGTCGTCGCCGCTCACAGCAGACGGCACGACAGCCAACACCCCTTCCTTATTCAGCAGTGAGTGAGGCGAGTCGAGGCGGCGGGACGACCGACCGGGTTCTTCCTCACCCCACATAAGGTCGACACGGCGCCGCCGTCTGGCGAACTCCGATTCGGCGGCGCCGTCAGTGTTGAGAGAAGGGCCCTCTTTGGCGGCTCCCTCAGCTGCACGGCCGCCGGCATTGCCACAGTCCCCAGTGCCACCGTCAGCACCGACAGCGACGCCTGTGCGGGCCCCGGGCGCCGCCACTCGGGCCTCTGCCCAGATGTCAGCGTCGATACCCACGTGCAGGAGATTCTCTGCATACGTGAAGACAACCAGGTGACCATCTTGCAAGAGATCCTCGTTGACGTTGAAGAAGATGTGCTCGAGAGCGTCAGCGGCGATCACGCGCAGCGGCACCGGCTCATGATCTGCGTCGGCGGCACGACCAGCGTATGATGTCTGCACCATCACGCAGTTAAACGTGAGATCGTCCTTTTCCAGCGACAGTGTGGAGGACAGAGGCGACTCCCTCCAGCAGAGATCTCTCAGTCGAGAGCCCGATATCTGCAGCGGCGCGCCTACCGCGGGGACGACAGCGCTGTATTTCTTTGCTCCCCAGGCCCGCACATGGCGAGAGCGGTGGGCCGTCTCTCGAGATGCTGCGATAAAGAGTCGGTCGGGGGGCAGCGCCTGCGGCACCCTCGAGCTCTGGCCCTTGACAACAAACACAAACTGCATTCGCTGAGATTAGAGCACCGACAAGCGGGACTGAATAAGGAGAAGGAGGGTGGAGGGGGCGCCGGCAGGGACTCGTCGAGGCGCGACTTTGCGCTGCTCGCCCCCCGTCCGCCGCCGTGCACAAATCAGGCGCGCGCTATTTTTCAATGCAATCAACGTCCTGCAGTATTCACACGCACACACGAGTAAAGACGCCTACGTGCGTGTGTGGCCGTCAATCCCAACACGTGACCTGCTGAAGACGGTTGTGCGCCCTCTCTCGGACACGGCGGGGGAGGGGGGGGGGAACGAAAAACGGCACCGAGTACCCGGGAGAGCTGGTGCGTGCGTGTGGGTGTGTTTACTGGTGAATAAGAAGGGAATAAGTGGGGGGGGGGTACATGAGACATGCGGAGAGAGTAGACGAAAGTAGAGAGTGATAGCCTCTTCAAAATTCTTGCAAGGCAGGTATGCGGAGCAACACCCTCTCCGAGAGTGCATGCGCATGTGTCTGTATCTGTGTGTGCGCCTAGTGAGCAATATCCTTCGCGGTGCCCCAACCAGAGACACGCGTCGCAGAGTCCACCCGCACCAATGCGGCGTTCACGGCATCGATCCAGGCATTGCCTAGCAGTGGCGAGATGGGGGGCAAAGGCGCGGCGTCAGTTCATGCCTTGTTTTCGTTCCCAGTTCGTTGTTGTGTATCCGCACTCCGCCCACCCGAGCGCGAGCGACTTCTTTCATGCACGTTTTTGCTGAAAGGGTAAACACATGGATGCGCACGAAGAGCCTCTAACGGCGGCAGCATACCGGAGCCGACGTGCGTCTCTGTCCTCTTGGAACGGTGGCCAGGGCGAGAGAGGGAGGAGGACGGCCACATGAGCCGCACGTGGGCTGATGAGCAGCCTCGAACGGCGTCTTGTCGACCCTTCTCCTTCCCCTCCCTGTGCAACGCTACTGGTGACGACGTGGTGATGTGCCGTACACGACCCTCGACGAGTCTGGCGAGACCCAGCGTGGGCACACGTGAGTTGCGGCGCGGAAGTTATCCGCACGGCGCTCGAACAAGAGATCCGATGGGCCCGCGTTAAGCATTATTTCCTCGCCCCTTGGCAGTGCACCGTAGGCCTGACGTGCCGTCGCCGCCTCGTGTGCCGTTCCGTTGTCTCTGTCACCCATACTGTGCGTCTGCTTGAAACCCTGCAGCAGCCTCGTACGAATATCCTCCAGTTCCTCTACCACCGGTAGCGGCAGGGCTGGACGACCGGCCCGGTGGGCGGCAAGCACGTAATTGATCTCCTTGATCCCCTCCAACACCGTGGGGTGGTCTACCGAAGATGAAGTGAGCCCAGTGGAGATAGCAGCCGCAGAAAACGGCTCAGGAGCAGTATCAGTGCCATTGGCGGACGTCGCCATCGCCGCAGGCTCACCCGTTTGCCGCTGCAGTGAAGAAGACAAGCGCGCAAAGGCGACGGGCGCCTTCTCTTCGATGTGCGGGCGTGGGGGTCGACAGCGCGGCTCCGGAGCCGCCGCCGCCTCATCATTATCGGTGCTCCAGCGTTCGCTGAAGCCCAGTGGCGTCTCGCAAAACGTCGCGAGGGGGTACGTCCTCGCCTTTGCCGGCGGCGCGCCGCCAGAAACTCCGTGTACGCTCTGTTGGACTATCGGAGGCGACGGGCCATGGCGAAGGTTGCTGGAAAGGACGGCGCGCTGCCGCTCAGACGGTGCTGCTGACTGCCCATCGGCACCGGCGGCATCCCCGCCGTCGTTAGAGCACGTGTACACGCTCTCCAGGGAGCTCTCCAGCTCGAGGACGCGCCGGTGAAGACGGTGAATCAGCTCTCGCTGGAGTCGAATGTGCTCCACGAGCTCCTCCCGCGGCGCTTGCCGGAGCGCCTCTTCAAACATGAAAGCCCGCCAGCAAATGGAGGTCTGGAACCGGAGTAGGGGTAGGTGGAGAAGAGGGAGAAAAGGGGACGGATACCTTTGCTGTCGTTGTAGCGCGCGGCAGTCGCAGCGACAGCCCCTGTCTGCGCTCGAGAAATGGTGTGTTCTTGGCCGCCCGTTTGCGGGAGAAAGAGGGAGAAAAGAACCGCTCTCGAGTAGGCGACGCGGTTTCGTGCAAGTGAGTCGCAAGGCGTGTGTGTGTCGCTCTTTCCTGCCGTGTGTATGAGCGTGTGTCTGTGTCGGTCGGTCGGTCGATCTCTCACCCACGCAGCAGCCCCTGACCGTCAGCAGGGGGTGGGCAGCCGGGTCGCGATAATGCACGCAACACGAAAATGAGCACAGAAGTGGCGGGAAAATGGGGAGCGGCATGTACAGCAAACCGTCATGTCCTCGCCAACGAGAGAGCGAGAGGAGAGTAGAACGCAGGGGAAGGAGGGTCGCAACGTAGACAACGCAGCGCGCATACACGCGCACGTCGGCGCACCACGTGCTCCGGCACACCGGCGCGTATGCGAAGATGCAAAGTTCTACGTGCATGTGTGGCGTTGCTGGTGCTTATGCGGGGCAGTCACTCGCTCATGGAGGTGGCTTAACACAACGAGGAGAGTGGGAGAGCCAGAGAGGCTGGGCGGAGTACACCTCATGGCTACCGCGCTCGTGCATGGGTGAAGGTGTATGACCACGACTGGCTATACACGCGGGGCAAGTCGCTACGACAGCGGACTCAAGGACACATACACACGCACACTGGCACACACGCATCTCTACCACGCACTCCTGCTGCGGCTCTGCTCGAGCAACTTTGCGACGGCCGCCTGCCCGTAAACGGCAGCGGCGGGTGATGTCGGAGTCTGGCCAGCCTTTCGCTTCTGCCCCGCCGCGGCCGCGTTACTACCTGAAGCAGCGGCGGCTCCAGGACGCAGCAGCACGCGCTCCCGTCGCACGATCGGCGCGTGCGCAGTCTTGACGACTGACAAGGGAGCCTCGACGACGACGTCCTTCTCATCCGCCTCCGCGGCGATGACGGCAGAGTCGGCACGGCGTGCTTTGCGGGCAGGGGATCGTGCCACGGCGCGTGCCATTGGTGCCGTGCGTGGCGCATCGCCAGAACTACTGTCTCTCTCGCTATCATCCGAGGCAGCGTGTGCATCGCCTACATCATCGCGTGCCTCATGCGGACTAGCAAAAATGTCTGGGCCGTCTCTACGGCCCTTCTCGGTCAACTTGTCCTGCCTCTTTGCTGCCGATCGCGCGTTCCTCTGCATGTACGCGGCGCGCACCTGCCCCGCCGTCATCATCGGTTGTCCGTCCAGCAACTTCATATTGGGGAACAAGCGAAGGAGACGCTGCTGCACCGCGATGGGAACCGCACTGGTGCCTGAGGAAGAGGTCGTCGCTGCCACGTCTGCGATTCGCTCAGCGGTGGTTAGTCCGGCTGCCTTGTCCTGCAGGGCACCCTCCTCGATGAGCGGGTTGCCGCGCACATTCAGCTGCTCCAGGTAGCGGCACCGGCGTAGGGACGCCACAGATGCGAAGAGGTTGTTGCTGATGTCGAGGATGTGCAGGGAGCGCAAAATGACGCCATCCGGCTGAAGAGAGGTGAGGTGGTTCTGTGCTAGCCGCAGCTCCGTCACCATGGGCAGAAACCACCGCACCGGCAACGAGTGCAACTCACAGCCGCTCAGCGACAGCTTCCTCAGCCGTGACAGCCTCTCAAACACAGAGAGGGGGTGCGCCAAGGCCAGCGCGTGCCGCCGCTGATTGTACGCCGACATCTCCGGTGAGCCACCGAAGGGTTCGCGAGCGGCTGCAGCGGTGTTGGAGGCCGACCGATCCGTCGGGTGTGCAGCAATCCCTCGGTGATTATGTCGCTCAGCCGCGGACGCTCGGCGCTTCTTTCCACGACTCGCGGAATCGCCGCCGTCGTCGTCAGCGGGCATGGTGGTGGAGGCGCCGTCGGCCGCGTCGTCGCTATCCTCGTCATCCGCCGCTGCACTCGCGCGACCTGGAACCTCACCACACTCTGTCGCCACCTGCTCCACGCCCCAGGTCGGAAAGAGCTGGCAGAGGTGCGTGTTGCGAGACAGCACGACAGTCTCGCACTGCTGAAAGGTGGAAAAAATGTCGTAGTTGCGTTGCGCCACCGCACGCAGGTCTGCACTGCTGTGACTACTGCTCCTGCGCAAGGACTCAGGTAGGTGCTCACGTGCAGCTTCCATTTTCACTGCATCCTCGCCAGCCGTCGCCACGACATCGGCAAGGAGCGGAGAGTGCAACTGCAGGCGATTGTCGTTGGCAATGAGGGTGCGCAGGGTGAGGGCGGTGTGCTCGAGCCCTTCCAGCGACTCCACCGCGCAGAAGGAGATGTTCAGAACGGAGAGGCACGTCCCGGACAAGCCCTTCAGCGAAGCAAGCCGGCCGTTGTGCGCGACGTTCAGGTTAGAGAGGTGCTGCAGCGTGGCCAGGGGACTGAGGTCTGTGAGGTCATTGCCCGACAAGTCCAGCTTCCGCAGCTGACGGCAGAGGACTCCAATCGAGGACGGCAGGGCAACGAAGCCTTTATTACTGCACAGCAGCTGCCGTGTTGTCTCCACATCTATATCAAGCGAGATCGACTCCACAAACTTCTTCGCTGTTTGCGGGGAGCTCTTCGTCATGGCCCCCACAACCGCGTCGCGTGCAGCCTTGGCCTCGATTTGCTGGGCCCGCGTGAGCTCGATCCCGCCGGGCGCAGAAGTCGTGGAGGCACTGCCGCGACGCGATGCGCGCCTTGCGGGTGGCTTGGCAGAGGCCTGCGGCGGGCGCCGGGGGTTCTGCGACGGCGCACCACGCGGCCCTGGTACTGGCGTGCAATGGCGCTGCATGATACGGCAGAGCGACCTCGTTTTAGGACGCAAGCGTTCACGCGGCCACGAAAGCCTCTCTGTTTCTCTGGGTGTGCCGACGGCTGTGCGGATATGCAGCAATTGGATTATAGGGAAAGGGCAGAAGAAGAGGTGAAGGATTAGAGAAGCGAGTGCAAGAGAAACGCACACGCCATCGGCCTCATTTCGCTTCTCTGTGCATGCACACGCAAGAGGGAAGGAGGGAGGGAGAGAAGGGGAAAAGAATACAAGGCAAGCAGCACCGGCGTTGCCCGCCTCCGCTGCTGCTGCTGCTGCACACTTCCTCCACCCGCTTTCGCCTCACAGCTGGAAGAGTGAATTTTCAGCAGGGGTCCACATTATCATCATGAACACTGCCCCTCCTCCTCCTCTTGTTGCTGTTTTGTGTGTTGCAAACGACAGTCGCGTCAGGAAAGGGCTCAGCGCAACGTGTGTGAGAGAGAGAGAGAGATGTAGACAACAAACAACGACAGCCTGAACACAAACACACTCACAGCACACATCAAGTAGCTCACAGCTATCCCAGAAACAAGGCCTGCAGTGACGTAGAGAGAGAGCGAGGTGGTGTTGGGGGGTGGAGGGTGGAGAAGACACACAGAGCCAACCCAACATACGTGCGCAAGCCGAAGCTCTGACGCGGGCGGCGTACGTACAGCTTAACAGCGCGCCGGGCTCCCCGCAGCACAACAACAACAAAGAGTCAGCGTAGTGCCTGGCGGTCAAGCGCTCCGTCAAGAGCACGAGATCTACAGCACCAAGGAGCGGCCATCATGCACAGCACCCGGCATTTTCTCCGGGTTCTGGTGGTGGTCGTACACAGTAAAGGCGCTGATGAGAGCAACCGTCAGGATGTACGAGTGGTAGCGTTTCAGTGTCTCCAGAACAATGTGACCGGTGCGCAGGTACTTCTCATTCGGGTTGCGAGAAGTGATGTACTTGGTCATTCGGTGAAAAGCCTCCTGCGAAAAGCCGCCGCGCATCACGAGAGAGCTGCGCAGCATGGTTCCTCGTCTTCCTCTTCCGCTTCTGTTGGAAGGGGGTTGCGTGTGCGTGTGCGCTGCGATTATGCGCGAGGAGTAAGGAAGACAGGGTGCGATCCGGTGGATGGAGGAGAAAAGATGCTGCCGAGGGAGGCACACAAGCGAAGACAGATCGACCTCGTATCACATACGGGCACGCGTAGACAGACCAGCCGACTCGTGTAGATGAACAGGCGTGGGTAGAGAGCACTAGGGCAAAGGAAAAAGGAGCGTCGTAAGAGTGGCGCAGACAGCGGACGGTTTACGCGGGATGGTCGGGTGGGTGAGGGTGGGGGTGCAGCGTGGCTGCTGTGCTGAGAAAGACGCAAAAAGACGAAGGGGGGCACGGAGGAGAGAGCACGACATCCACAAGTGCTTCCATTTTGGGCATCGGTGAGACTTCGCCGATGCATCCGTCCTCGCTCCTCGCACTCCCCTCAGCGTTTCATTCCACAGGGAGGAACGCGGAGCGCACAAGGTGCCTAAGACATGCTCGACGGCGCGAAAGCCCTACACAGATGGAACACACTAGCACTGGCGGCGAGGCGCCGCCCTTGATGCGAGCATCTCTGCCACCCTTCTGTTCAACTCGATTTTGCTTGTTTTCAGGCATTTTGGCCGGCTTTGATGCAGTCCTTCTACTTGGCAGGAAGGCCTCTCCTTCCCCTTCATCGCGTAGGCACTCACGTGCACACAAGTCTGGAGATCTGGCGGTGCACACCCGCTGAAGAACGAATCCACACTGCAGTATGGGTGTGGGTGTATGGCATGCGCCACTGCATCCCCGCAACACTCTCTCACGCGCGTATGATGCACCCTCACGCTCACGTGCGTGTTTGGTAAAGGACGGCGAAGACGAGAGAGCAAGCGAAGCGGACGAGAGAAACAACACGCAGGAGGGAGGGGGAAGTAAGCACAAAAGCAGCTCAACGTGACGGGCTATCGAGAAACAGGGTGAGCAGAGAAGGTTGTACAGCCCGCATTGCTCATTTCTGTTCCGCTTTTCAGGCAGCTGGAGTCAACCCTCACGATTGAGTGAGGGCACCGCTCAGTGCTTCGTACCTCAGGGTCCAGCACACCCGCTCTCTGTGTCGGGAAGCCAAGCAGCCCCTTATGTCCCTGCCGATGCCAGACCACCTCTGGCGCAGACAGGGTCAAGCACCCCACGGCGCAAGGAGGGGCCAGAGCGAGCCGCGACAGTGTAGACGTGTGCGCCATCCATGGGATGGGCAATGCGCCAGCCTGACCCGCACCTACCTCACCAGGCCCTCGCACTGCCCTGCCGGTGGGGTGGTGGGGAGCCTGGGCCACCCCGATGGCG
>NC_018247.1:107131-114701 GCF_000227135.1 Leishmania donovani | reverse complement strand
TGGGCGGAGTCTGAGTCCGAGGCGATGCTCCGATGAATGAGTAGGCGCATCGCTGTAACGTGTGTGTGTGTGTGTGCGCGTGTTCGGCTGCTTCGCACGACGCGGATGGGGGCCTGTGACAGGGCTGGTGTGTGTGTGTGTGGTGTGCGTGTGGTGTGCGTGTGGTGGTGGGGAGGTGCAGCTTAGTTTGACCTCATGCTCTATGGCCGGAGTACTGCACATGGCGAAAGAAGAAAGGCTCGAGTCACTTCTCGGGTGGGAGAGAGTGGGTGGTGGAACAGATGAACAGATACAATGGACATACACCTGAAGCGGGAAGAGGCTCTGTGTGTGTGCGTTTGCGTGTGGAGGTGTGAGGCGGATAGGAAAGAGGGAAGCCGCTCGAAGCATCAGCCATGGCGGGGCGGAAGAGAAGGCGGAGAAGCGCAGACCATCTGATACGTTCCACCACAGACATGTGTGCACGTAAAGATGGACAGATCCACCGTCGCGTCGCCCGCCCGCACCCCCGCTGGCATCCCCTTTCGCCTTCCCCTGCCCTTCAACGCAAGCAAACAAGAACGCAGATCATTGAGAAAGAGGGGCGGTGGCGGTGGTGGACGGAAAGACGAAGAGCCGCTAAATGAAGACGTCTGTTGATGCACCGTCGATACATCGGCACTTAGCGAGGGGATTGAACGTCGGGACCGCCGGCGTCAGCAACAGAGGCCGCACACTAGCGAAAAGCCACACAGATACAGGTACAAGGGAAGAGGGATTACAGAGAAAAGGAGGAGGCGCGCAAGCACACACGTACATGAGCATGAAACATGGTTCACCTCCGCCGCACCTCACACGGATATTTGGGGGGGGGAGAGGAGAGAAAGTAACAGGTGACCAAAAAGGCGGCACCCATCGATGGCACACGCACGCACGCAGGACTGCAAATGCACATGCACATCCATGAAGTGCACGCAACAGCACCGCCAACAACACAGAGGCAAACAGACCAGGAGGAGGAATCGCTGGGAAAGGAGAGAAGAGGAGGTGGTGGAGAGGGGCGAGGAAAGAGGAGGAGCTGCACGACAGTGATTGGTGGGAAGTGTACGAGCGGAAAAAAAAAGGGGCGGAGCGAGAGTGGAGCGCGCGGTACAAAATCTGCAGGTAGACCCAGAGAAACCCAGAGTGCACAGACTTCTTTCCCCCCCTCGCCCGCAAACCATCCTTCTCTGGAAAACCAAAGACACTTGTGCGTGCGTGCGTACGTCTATGTGTGGCGGTTTCCTTTGGTTCGCTGTCGAAGCAATGGAAACGTTGAGGAGCTGATGAGAGATGGAGTAACGAGCGAGAAGAGGGGCAGCAAGAGCGTTTCAGTGAGGCAAGGGGGAAGGGAACGCGAAACGGCTCCAAACAGATGAGAGAGAAGTGTGATGCCGATCGAGAGTGGGGCTATGAAGGAGCCGCTCCTCTTTCTCGCTTTCCCTTCTCCTCCACTGCTCTCCGCGCCGCGCCTCTATGGCTCCTGCCCTGCCCTGCACACACACGCACACACTCTGCAATTACCCCTTGGCACATCCTACAGGAAAACAAGGAATGGAAAACGGCGCCAAACGCCGCCAATGATACATGATCGCCCCAAGGACACCCGCTGCTGCGTCACTACACGCGCCCGCACAGGAAGGACGAGGAAAGGGTCTCTACTTGTTGAAAACACCCTGGCATCGGGTGGTACCACTTCATCATCGACCGTAAGAACGGAGACGGTGACGGCCGCGACAGGGATGACGAGAGTGCGGCGTTTTCACGCTCAAAGCACGAGCTGCACGCCTGTTTTGTGTGGCGAGTAGATCTCATTCAAGTGCGCGATGCCGTGCTGGTTGCCTATCAGCACAAATCGCCGCGGCACCACCGGGTAGCAGCCGTTTTTCATTGCTCTCGAAAGCTTTTCAAAGTACTCGCGAAAGTACTTGGGAGTCGCCCTGTCCAAGCCACACCGGGAGAGATCCATGACGGAGACGGTATGCGGCTCGTAGTGAACAGCCAGAAGGCTACGGAGAATCTGAATGAGGCCCTCCGCTCCCACCCCCGGGTTGTCGCTGAGGCTGAGCACGTTCAAGGAAGGAAACAGCGGCACCTTAGGGCCACGCCTGCTGGCTGCAATGTAAGCCTCCGACGGCCGCGAGGCAGGGCTGCCGGCGATGTGGAACGCCTTCTTTTGTGAGATGCTGCTCATGGCCTTGTGGTCCACTGGAAACAGGTACGCAAACAGCCCAGCCACGGAGTGTTGATCAAGGTTCATGTTGTTGAGGTAGAGTTGCCGCAAAAGTGGCAAGATCGTCTGATCTTCGTTCGCGGCCGACATCGTGGCGAGCATCGTGCCGAAGCCGTCGTCGGTGAAATAGTTGCCATCCAGCCGCAGCGAGGTAATCCACCGCAGCTCCTTGAGTTGAA
The DNA here is from genome assembly GCF_000227135.1 of Leishmania donovani. NCBI lineage: Eukaryota > Euglenozoa > Kinetoplastea > Trypanosomatida > Trypanosomatidae > Leishmania > Leishmania donovani. The sequence continues at coordinate 112,271 of NC_018247.1, read as the reverse complement.
GAGAAGCAAACAGGCGACCCAGCACGTACGGCGCTGTAGGCTCCATGTAGCAGCTGCTGAAGTCTAGCTCTACCGTGCTCGGGTTGTCCTCGTGCTGAGTGGTAAGCCGAGTATGGACGTCCTGCAGCTGCACTCGATGGTAGCCGTCCTTTGTGACACGCTTGTTTCGTAGCTCCTGACGCCACCACGCCCATGTACCCGTCTCCACCTCAGCGCGCTCCGTAGGCGACATGTGAAACAACTGCGGGGCGCTCGACGACGTGCTGATAGAGGACAAATCCATGTTATCCATAATCGTGCGCAGCTCCGCCGGGCACGTCAGATTCGGATCCTCCGCGACATAGATGTTTGTGCTGGCACTGCGTGCTCCCTTAGCCGCCGAGTCCCTCGCGTCATCCGCAGCACTGCTCTGCCGTAGGCTCTCATCACAATCCGGAACTGGGATTTCTAAAGACTCTTCCGAGTAGGACCTCTGGAATGCCGCGGCAGAGGCACCTCTGCTAACCTTGCTGTCGCTGCCCACCACATTGGAGTCCCTCTTCCCTTCCTCCGTGCCCTTCTTGCACCTCAAACAGCTGGCATCGCACCCCATCGTGACGTCGAGAGATGACACGCAGTGAAGGGGGTTTGGTGTCAGAGAAAGACAACTCCGTAAGGGAGGAGGAGGACAGAGAGAGAAGAGGACAGCAACCGAGAAGTCGGGGCCGACGACAACCTGGGAGTCTCCAGCAAGGCTTGAAGGCGGCGCTGTCACCGTTGCGTGGTGGCAGGGGCGTAGAGGAGAGGACGGTGTGTCTCTAATAGAGTTGACAACGACGCAGATAACGAGAGTTGGGAGTGCCGTATGTCGCTCGGTGCTCTGGGGTGTGCGTGGGTACTGAAAACCAGAGAGAAGAAGAGAGGACAGCAGCAGCAGCAGCGACGACGCGTCTAAGCTGCACCACGAGCACGAGAGCCGTTTCTTCAGAGGTTTAATGACGCTGCAGAGTTGCGTGTGTGGGTCAGCGGGGTGAGGAAGGAATGGAAGTGGGGAGGGATGATAGAGAGTGGCGGTGAGGGACCAAAGAGGCAGGGGCCGCAACAATGGCGCGATGGTCCTAACACGAGAGTACGTCGGGAGAAAAGGAGGAGGAGGTGGTGACGTTCATACGCAGTCTCACACACACACACGCATACACACGCACGTGAGAGGGGCGTAGAGGGAGGGCTTGATACATTGGTGTCGGGTAGGTGCAAAAAAGGCAGAGAGACATCATAATGAACATCGGCACGGCACGCGCGCTCGGTGCGAGCTGCCGCCAGGTGCACATCTGCATCGAAGAGAGGAAAGAAAAAAGCAAGGCCAGCGTAGCCCCCATCTAAGAAACTACAAGAGCCGATACCATGAGCAGAGGGGGATGGGGAGGGGAGCTTGTGCCATTCTGCGTGCAAGTCACTGCATCAGAGTGTACGCAACCACTCGCCCAAGTTCGCCGTGCACGGCGGCTTCAGAAAGCTGTTGGCGCTACACCCCTGCATATTGGGGATGAACAGCATTGGGTGCGTCGCGTCCTCGCTACACAAAGGTGCCACGTGCGGCGTGGGCCGCAGCGGCGATGGTGACGAGGAGGGCATCACAGGCAGCGGTGCGTCTCCGCGGGCAATGATATCCGATTTGGACTTCGTGGACGCTGCTCGCTTGCTGTAGATGCGGGCGCATGTGTCACAGAGGTCATACTGGTAGCAGCGCGCGCACTTCCATCGGGTGCCGCGGATCATGCTGCGGCACCGATTGCAGTAGATGCCGTAGTGGTACCTGGAGGGGTTTGGTTTGAATCGTTCCGCAAGCACAGCAAGCGGAGCGACGTTGGAAGGGCCCCACAGCAACGGCAACGACGGGGCCCAGACGCCAGCTGGAATCCGCAGAAGAATGTGGTGAGGTGGATGGTGCAGGGCTGTGAAGGCGCACACCTCACACAGGATGGCACTCTTATCACTCGAGGCGCAATGCAAGCATCTTAAATGTGCGCTGACGTCGACGTTCATGGCCAGCTCGCAGTGTGCGCACGTGGCAACGTGCGTCTTACCTTCCACTCGCATCTGCGGCGTCACCAAATTCAACGACGACACAAGCGGTGCCGAGGGCTCTATGATACTGACGTTGAACTGAAAACCGTCTAGCTGATGCATGTGACGCAGCTCCGTGGCAACCGGCATCAAGTCTTGCCCGGTGACGTACTCGCCGTCGAGTCTCACGTACGAGCTGGCGACACACTCCACAGCCTTCCACGGATCACTGGTGTAAGGGTTGCGTATCACGTACTCCCGTCCAACACAGGCGGTGAAGCACAACGGAAGGCGGCGTTGCACGATGTGCTTGCTCAGCCGGTCGACAATGTGGGCGCGCTCTGAGGCAGTGAGGTTATGCCATGTGTTGTCGTTCTCAGACAGTGCCAGCGTTGGTGCGCCGCGCTCGCCTCGCCTGCGGCGCATCTTCGGTGTGTCGGCGATGCCGTACATATCCTTCGCCACCTCAAGTGTATCGCGTGAGGAACGGACAATCACTGGGCGTCTACTGTTATTCATGAACAGCTTCGCTCGAGAAGACGCTTTCGACGATCTGCTGCGGCCTCCCGGGCGCGCGCCGACGATGAAGGGGAGCGTTTCGATGCGGAAGAGAGTCGCCACCTCTGATTGAAGGCCCTGATGGCCACACCATAGCGACAGCAGATCGACTTCGGGGCTCTGCCAACCATGAAGCCCTCCTTTCAGGTGCTCGTACGCCGTGCGAGCCTCGGCGACATCCTCGTCCACGTTCAGCAGAACGATTTGCGCCCGCTTCGGAAGCGGCTTCAGCAGCTCGATGCGAAAAGTTTCCTTCGCCGGGAGACGCGGCAGCACCTCGCCCTGCTCGGCTGCAAACGACAGCCAAGGGTCTTTGTCCAGGAGGACCGCGTACCGCCCTGAGAGTCCGGTTTTGTCCAGCACCTCTTGCAGGTGGGAGTCGTTAAACAGATGCCGCCGCAGCCAGTCCACGCATTCGGGGTAGCGGCACGACCACACGACGAAGACGGAAGGGACAGTGGCGGCAATGCAGGCCAGCGAGACCCGCGTCTCCTTCGCGGTGGCCACGAAGTCCTCCAGCGCTAGTGGCTCACGAGAGCCGTCCGCGCCGCCTTGATCTTTCGGCGCGCCGGCATTCTTGCCAACGAGGTGGGCGAACTCGTGCGCGTAGAAGCGCAGCGTGTTTGCGCGCCCTGAGGTGCTCAACTTGTCCGGCGACGCGGCCACCGTGTCCACCCGCGTACCCGCTTCCTTCCTGTTTGCTGCTTCGCTGGTCGACGACGTCACCGCCGACTCGCGTATCAGCTGGCGTAGGCGATGCTTCATCTTTTGCTGCCGCACCTCCATGTGGCGGAAGATGCCGCATCGCATGGCGCAATAGACGCGGTGCCAAAGCGCGTACGCGTTGGTGTGGAGAGACGGCGTGAGAGGCTCCAGCAGCAGGTGCGGGACAAGGTCGCCTGCCTGCAATCCCACCGTGACAGCAGTGTCGAGGTCACGCACCGAATGCAGGCGCACCTGCCGCACGAACGCCAACAGCGCCTCCCTGTGGCAATACGGCACGCGCCCGTAAAGGAGCAGTCGGCGCGTGGTGCTGATGGGCTCTGCATGAGCACCGAAGCACATTAACTCCTCTCTTTCCATTACGCGGAGGTGGCCGTGGCGCAGACACGTCCCAGAGATGCGCTTAAGCAGGTGGAACACGGCCTCTAGCCGCTCGTACTCCGCGAGTGCCGCCCACTCTTGCGCATTCGGCACGGCCCCCTCTTCTGGCGATCTTTCCGTCGAGAACGACATCGCAGCGGACTCTTTAGTGCTGGGGAGAGCGGGCCACGGAAGGGGTGGAGGGAAAGAACCAAGGGCCGATGCTTCGCAGGCACGAAGGCAAAGGAAAGAGGGAACGGCCGGGAACAAAGAGAGGCGGTAGCAGCGGCAGGCGGCTGTGTCAAGGCCAGCTTGTTGAGGGGAGTCGAGGAGGTACGCGCAAAGAGACCCCCCCGGCGCGCCCTCCTTCTTTTTATCGTGTATTTTTGTTTTGGAGATGTGCGTCGCTGTGTGTGCTTGTGTGTCCTCTTCGACGCAGAGAGAGGGAGACGAAGCAGCGAGTGAATAGGTGATGACATGCGGGAGAAAGTGAAGAGGAGCGTGAACAACGCGCAGAATGTTTACCACATGGAACAGTCATCGAATGCATGGCACATGCTCAAGGAACTCCGTCTCACCGTGCCACTGCCGCTTGAGATGGTGGCTCAGAGTCCTACTGGCTTTACCCCGTGAAGTCAGCCTTCGCGACACTGCGGACATCGTTTGCAGAAGGCAGCGCCTCCACCGGCGCGGATATGGGGCCGTTACAATGTACTCATGGTGCGCCGCATTTTTTTTGGCTTTTCATGCACATGAACGCGCAAGGCCTCTGTGGCTGTCGCCATGTTCTCCGTTTCGCCTTCTCCTGCGGATACCTACGCTAGCTGGCCACTCTTGGCCTCCAGTTTTGCGCACCCTGATGGGGCCGCCCTCTTCTTCACCTTTGCACGGCAAGGCGCCGTGAGAAATCAAACACACATAAACAACAACGTCGACAGGGAGAGAGAGATGACTCAAGGGGCAAACATGGATAACGACAGATGGGTGAGCCAAAAAAAAAAAGAAAAATGAGCAACAGCAGCGCACCAGTGCAGTAGAAAGCGAACAAAACAAACGGGAAGTGACCCGCCGCGGCACCGCGCCGCCAACGCGCCACCTCAACCAAGAAAAGAGCCGGAATCGCCTCGCTTCCGCACAAAAAGAGAACACCTTCGATATTCTCTTTCGTCGTGTGCAGTACTCCGGCCATAGAGCATGAGGTCAAACTAAGCTGCACCTCCCCACCACCACACGCACACCACACGCACACCACACACACACACACCAGCCCTGTCACAGGCCCCCATCCGCGTCGTGCGAAGCAGCCGAACACGCGCACACACACGCACGTTACAGCGATGCGCCTACTCATTCATCGGAGCATCGCCTCGGACTCAGACTCCGCCCACCATCCCCGCCTCGCAGGTCGCCGCACAGCCGCTCCCATTGTGCCGGTCGCCACGCGGTGCCGCCA
>NC_018247.1:106126-107032 GCF_000227135.1 Leishmania donovani | reverse complement strand
ACGCTCAGACAGCGTCAAAGGTGGAGCGAGGAGCCATCTGTGAGCCGCATCCACCGTAAAAAAAAGCGTATGGGACAGAGAGACAAGGGGGTTAGATAGACAGGGCGCGATGGAAACGGCAACTTGCGTACGCGTCAGTGTCACAGCAGTGGAGAGAAGGGAAGGAGTTCTTCAAGTTCAGTACTCCGGCCATAGAGCATGAGGCCAAACTAAGCTGCACCTCCCCACCACCACACGCACACCACACGCACACCACACACACACACACCAGCCCTGTCACAGGCCCCCATCCGCGTCGTGCGAAGCAGCCGAACACGCGCACACACACACACACACGTTACAGCGATGCGCCTACTCATTCATCGGAGCATCGCCTCGGACTCAGACTCCGCCCACCATCCCCGCCTCGCAGGTCGCCGCACAGCCGCTCCCATTGTGCCGGTCGCCACGCGGTGCCGCCATCGGGGTGGCCCAGGCTCCCCACCACCCCACCGGCAGGGCAGTGCGAGGGCCTGGTGAGGTAGGTGCGGGTCAGGCTGGCGCATTGCCCATCCCATGGATGGCGCACACGTCTACACTGTCGCGGCTCGCTCTGGCCCCTCCTTGCGCCGTGGGGTGCTTGACCCTGTCTGCGCCAGAGGTGGTCTGGCATCGGCAGGGACATAAGGGGCTGCTTGGCTTCCCGACACAGAGAGCGGGTGTGCTGGACCCTGAGGTACGAAGCACTGAGCGGTGTCGCCCCGTTCCCTGTCATCAAGGAGAGCAAGTTTGAAAGAGAGCAGAAAGGAGAGGAAGGCGTCCCCCACCCTCTGTTGCGCACATGTACAAGGAGCAATATACACGGCTGGGAGTGAACAGAAAGCAGGCCTACCCAAGAGCGGGGCAAAAGAAATAGGGAGGATCAGC